>NC_090376.1:35050838-35350838 GCF_036365525.1 Heterodontus francisci | reverse complement strand
CGCTCAGTCATATAGGATGTTATTTGTGACTTTGATAAGAGCTGATTCGTTACTGTGGTAAGGGCAGTAACTTGATTGGAGGGCCAAAATTGGAGTTCTGGGAAAGATGGACATGGATTTGGAAGGCGACAGCAAATTCCAAAATTTCACTTGTAAGGAGCAGATAGAAGTTTATAAGAATTTAACACCCACCCAGAATAGATATCTACAGTATAACAGAAACATTTGGACTGTGACAGTTCTGTTAACTTAATCTAGGTAGAGGAAAGCTGCTTACAAATACAAGAGCTGGATAACTTGCAGAATTGTATCAAGCCATAAATCCCATTTCCAATTCACAAATGGTCAATACAAAAATCTGTACTGCTAATTTAATCTGAGATCAGATTAGGCCATGCAGCATAACACAACAAAACAAATGAACAATATCAAGAGCATGGATTTCATTTAAAAAAAAAATTTTTTTTTTTACAAGCAGCACTGATGTTGGTATTCCCTCTTTAATACAGCATCTGTTATTTAACATATTTGGGGGTGGAGGACCGAGCAATTATAACTAGGCTGCTAAAAGTGCTACAAGGAATAATTGCAAAAAGAGCACAATAGTTGATTGTGATATCCTGTGAACAAAACATCATGTGCTTAGAATTAAGCCACCATCTACAATGACTATTAGTTTGCCATGCGACACACTGTCCCTGAAACTACAAAAGCAGCTTAGCTCTATTCAGCATTAAGCAATTTTAAAATGTACCCTGGAGACCCTTCGATTTCAGTTGAGTTTTCGTTTTTTTTTAAAAAGAGAATACAAGATTGCTGGGTTTCCTACCTAGCTTGCCAGCTTCTTAGTAATTGAAGGAGGTGTGGAAGCATATTTAGTGGCAATCTCAGCTCCCCACAGCATTGTACTGTTCATTGGTTTTGAAATACAGCCTCAGAAATATCATGGGATAAAGGTTCCAATCAGAAGGCCAATATTACTCAATTATATTTTTTAATGTTTGAATTGCCTGTGGGCATTATTTTTCACAACAATATCCTCAATAAGCCAATTATCTTGGATAGTTCTTCAACAGACAAAGTTTCAATCTGCACACATTCTTTTCATAACAACCACTTGGTTACAATTACAATTTAGATTGCAAATTAAAGCTCCATTTGCTCTCAAACCAAGCTCAAAGAACCCTTAAATGGAGACCAATTTAAATTTTCAATTTCTAATACCAACAATCCTTATGAACTTCCAACTTCATACCAATGCACTGTGTTTATATGAACTGGTCTTGTTCCACAATTCACTCCATTAAAAGAGTCCACAGTTCACTCCATTAAAAGGTGTCAAGCATAGGGTACAGATTTCAAGTTGGGTCTTCAGATTTCTGAACTTAACTTACAAGAGTGTTATTTATATTGTTGTACAATCAAAACAGATTGTATAATCACAGCATTGAATAGTTTAAAGTGTTTTGGAAATTTAAAACATAGGAAAATGTCAATGTTGACAGAAGGTTCCCACACACCAAAACACATGAAAATAAGTGGCCTGAAGTACTTTCAGTAAAGGCCACATAAAAACCTACCAAAAAATTCCAGAAAAGAAAGAGTCTTCAAATGTGTCACTTACCTTTATTCTCATGGAAACCCACTGAAATTTGTGTAATCTAGATTACAAATTCCCTTCTATTTCATAAACTAGAAATCAGTCATGCCCAGGTGAATTATTAAATATACTTTTCTGTATCATGCACAAATCAAATAGAGAATTAGAAATAAAAGCACATGGGTGATTTCAACCACTGTTGCAAAGAAAAGCACAAGTTTAAAAATGTGGTTTTTTTAATTGTGTCATTAAAAGCCCATGGGAACACAATTACAAAGTAATACCATATACCAACTGCATAATTTAAATTACAAACAAGAAACAAAAGGCAAATAAAAAGTCAATCAGATCAATTAATACACACCTTAAATTTGGTATCCTAAATTAACCATCGAGTTAAGCTTTCACCCCTTGTTAATCATAAAGACCACCTACTCTACCTTAGTAACATCACCTGCCACCTCAATCCATCTACCAGCATAATTTAAAGTTAGAACAAGGCCATTTGGGAGTGCAAGCAGGAAATGTTTTTTCCACATAGAAAATAGTGGAAATCTGCAACTCTTTCCCCTCCCTCAAAGGGCGGTGGAAGTTTGGTCAATTAGAAATTTCAAGACCAAAATCGATATTTTTAGGTAAGAGCATCAAGGGATATGAAGTAACGGCGAGTAAATAGAGTTGATACAGATTAAGTTGCTGAACGGCCTACTCCTGTTCCTATTAACTAACGCAGGATAAATGTCTCCCCATTGAGAACTGTCCCAAATAAATTCGACCCCACACTTACCGGCCAGTCAGGAATCCCCTCCCCCTGGACAGGCCGCTGGGTCCAAATCCTTTAGGAAACAAGATGAAAGGTTTTATTTCCCACCCGCGGCTAAACCTTTTTCTTAAAAGTAAAAAAAACAAATCGATTAAGGATTGATGATGGTTAGAGAGAACAAGGAGGTTACTATTTCAGAGGGCCACACCGCCCCTAGGGTCAAACCTTGAACAGAGTCATTCGCCACTCTGCGTCACTGGAACTGACCCTGTGACCTTCGCTCACATGGGCAGAGGGCAAGGGTCACATCCAGGCATCGCGCCGTGTCACGTGCCCCCGCCTTCACAAGAATTATTTCCGATTGTCTCCAGCAGCAGTGAGGGGGAAGTGGTGGCTTCGGGCGAGAAGGACGGAAAACCGAGTTGAATATTTGGAGCTGCTGCGTATTTTGATATCGAATACGATACTCTGCATAACAGTAACCAAGCAGAGAGTGTGAGGTGACAGTGACACCTGCTGGGAATCGGCCTGTACTTAACTGTCCACAGTTCTAATCTGTAACCAGGCCTCAACTTCCCCGGTATTGTTCACTAGTTTATAAACCAGCTGTAAATCCTGTCTAAACCAATGTGCATCCCACTCAATTGGGTTATGCCAGCAAAGTAGCAGTCGCATTTCCGAAAAGTCACATGTAAAGTAAGGGGAGGAATGGGTTGGGATTGGCACAAAGAAAGTGACGCTTGCTGACTGAAGGATGGGAAGAACACCCTGACACAAATGTGGGTGTACGAACAGCAAAGTTAACAGTGCGTAATTTTACTGCCACACAGTCTCCACCAGCCTATTTTCACGGGGGCGGTGGGAAACTCGCAGACTTGCAGACAAATATACTCGCCACCGGTTTTTACCTTCCTACCGCCCACCAGAAGCTTTCACTGCCTTACATGTTTAAGGAGTGTACTGAAAGGGTGCCTTTAATTTCTTTATCATTGTACCTGCATTTCACAGAATTGTTACAGCACAGAAGGCCATCTGGCTTGTCGTGTCTGCACTGACTCTGGGAAGGAGCAGTTCACCTAGTTCTACTCCCCTGCCTTCTGCCCATAGCCCAGCATATTCTTTGTTTTCAAATAAAAATCCAATTCCCTCTTGAATGCCTCGATTGAACCTGCTTCCACCCCACTTCCAGGCAATGTTTTGCCGATCCTAATCACTCGTTGCATAACAACGTTTTTTTTCCTCTCATCCATTGCTTCTTTTGCCAATTACATTAAATCTGTGCCCTCTTGTTCTTGATCCTTCCACCACTGGGAACAGTTTTTCCCTATCTTTCCAGACCCCTCATGATTTTGAATACCTTTTGTGAAATATACCTCTACCACATTTTCTCTCTCTTTGTTCTATTAATGAACACTTTTCATTTCTTCCTGGGGGCTGTTAATTGCTGCTATGATTTAGAAAGGTAAAAAAAGAATTTGCATTCACAACAGCCGGATGTCCAAAGCACTTTACAGTCAGTTCAGCCAATTGTGTCAGCTGTGGCTCAGTTGGTTGCACGTTTATCTCTGACTTAGAAGGTTGTGGGCTCAAGTCCCACTCCTGAGTCTAGCACAAAAATCCAGGCTGACGCTCCAGTGCAGTATTGAGGGAGCACTGCACTGTTGGTCTTTCAGATGAGATGTTCAACTTCTGTCCCCTCAGGTGGATGTAAAAGATCCCATGGCACCATTTCGAAGAAGAATAGGGGAATTATCCCTGGTGGTCAGGTTAGTATTTATCCCTCAATCAACATTACAAAAACAGATTATCTGGTCATTATTACATTGCTGGTTGTGGGAGCTCATTGTGCACAAATTGGTTGTCACGTATCCTACATTACAGCAGCAACTACACTTCAAAAGTACTTTGATATGACCAGGTGGGGAAGGGTTAGGATCAGGCTTCCCTTTCACCCCTTCTCTGGTTTGACTACAACAGAGTTTATCGTTTGTTAACACAGTGATTGAACTTGCCACCTCAGTGAGCGCTTAGAATCATAGAATGTTTAAGGACAGAAAGAGGCCGCTTGGCACATCGTGTCTGTGCCGGCCAAAAAACGATCCACCTATTCTAATCCCACCTTCCAGTATTTGGTCCGTAGTCCTGCAGATTACGGCACTTGAGGTGCATAAACAGACTTCTTTTGAAGGAGTTGAGGATTTCTGTCTCAACTACCCTTTCAGGCAGTGAGTTCCAGACTGCCCCCCCCCACCCCCATCCTCTGGGTGAAAAGGTTTTTCCTCATCTCCCCTCTGATTTTTCTACCAATCACTTTAAATCTATGCCCCCTCATCACTGACCTCTCTGCTAAGGTGAATGGCCAATTTACCTATCAACCTGCAAGTCTTTGACTGTGGGAGGAAACCGGAGCACCCGGCGGAAACCCACGCGGTCACAGGGAGAACTTGCAAACTCCGCACAGGCAGTTACCCAGAACTGAACCCAGTCCTGGCAACATTCTCGTAAATCTCCTCTCTACCCTCTCTAGTGCAATTACATCCTTTCTGTAATGAGGTGACCAGAACTGCACACAGTACTCAAGTCGTGACCTAAGCAATGAGTTATACAGTTCCAGCATAACCTTCCTGCTCTTATATTCTATACCTCAGTGAATAAAGGAAAGGATTCCATATGACTTTTTAACCACCTTATCAACGTGTCCCGCTACCTTCAGGGATCTGTGGACATTCACTCCAAGGTCCCTCACTTCCTCTACACTTTTCAGTATTTTCCCATTAATCATGTCTTCCTTTGCCTTGTTTGACCTCCCCAAATGCATCACCTCACACTTTTCCAGGTTGAATTCCATTTGCCACTTTTCTGCCCATCTGACCAGACCATCAATATCTTCCTGCAGCCGACAGCTATCCTCTTCGCAATCTACCACACGGCCAATCTTTGTGTCGTCTGCAAACTTCTTGATCATGCCCCCTACATTTACGTATACACCACAAAAGCAGGGGACCTAGTACTGAGCCCTGCAGAACGCCACTGGAAAGAGTCCTCCAGTCGCTAAAACACCCGTCAACAATTACCCTGCCACTGAGCCAATTTTGCTGCATTTCCCTGGATCCCATGAGATTTTATTTTTTTAACCAGTCTGCCATGTGAAACCTTGTCAAAAGCCTTGCTAAAATCCATGTAGACCACATCAACTGTACTACCTTCATCTAACTTCCTTCTAACTTCAAAAAATTCGATCAAGATCTTCCCTTAACAAATCCATGCTGACTATCCTTGATTAACCTGTGCCTTTCTCAGTGACAGTTTATCTTGTGTCTCAGAATAGATTCCAATAATTTGCCCACTGTTAAGGTTAGGTGGCTGGCCTGTAATTATTCGGTCTATCCCTTGCTCCCTTTTTAAACAGGTACAACGTTAACAGTTCTCCAATCCTCTGGCACCACACCTGTTACCAGTGAGGACTGGAAAATGATGGTCAGACCTTCTGCTATTTCCTCTCTTGCTTCTTTTAACAGCCTAGGGTACATTTCATCTGACCTTGGTGATTTATCAACTTTCAAGGATGCTAATCCATTAATACTTCCTCTCTCCCTATGTTTATCACATCCAATACTTCACACTCCTCCTCCTTAACTACAGTATCTGCATCATCCCCCTCTTTTGTGAAGACAGACACAAAGTATTCAGTAAGAATCATAACATCTTCTGCCCCTACACTTAGGTTACCTTTTTGGTCTTTTACGGGCCCTACTCTCCTTAGTTATCCTCTTGCTCTTAATGTATTGATAAAACATCTTTGGGTTCACCTTGATTTTGCTTGCCAATATTCTTTCATGCCCTTTCTTTGCTTTCCTAATTTCCTTTTTGATTTCAGCACCCATCCCCCCCACCCCCCCAATACTCCTCTCGGCTTTCTGTAGTATTGAATTCTCGGTGTTGGAAATAAGCTTTCCTTTTCTGCCTTATCTTACCCTGTAAGCTCCTTGACGTCCATGGGGCTCTAGATTTGGCCGTCTCACCCTTTTCCTTTGTGGGAACATGTTTACTCTAAGTCCCTTGAATCTCCCCTTTGAATGCCTCCCACTGCTCCGACACAGATTTACCTTCAAGTAGTTGTTTCCAGTCCACTTTCGCTAAATCACTCCTCGGTTTAGTGAAATTGGCCTTGCCCCAATTGAGAACTCTAACTCCTGCTCTATCTCTGTTCTTTTCCATAATTATGCTAAAACTGACTGAATTATGATCACTACCACCAAAATTTTCTCCCACTGCCACTCCTTCCACCTGCCCATCTTCATTTCCTAACACTAAGTCTAAAACTGCATCCTCTCTTGTTGGACTTGCTACATACTGGGCAAAAAAGTTCTCCTAAATGCACCTCAAGAATTCTGCTCCCTCGATTCCTTTCACACTAAAACTATCCCAGTTAATCTTGGGGTAGTTAAAATCACCTACTATTGCTGCCCCTTTGTTCTTGCACATCTCTGAGATTTGCCTACATATCTGCTCTTCTATCTCCCTCTGATTGTTTGGGGGTCTATAGTACACTCCCAGCAGTGTGATTGACCTTTTTTTGTTCCTTAGCTCAATCCATATGGCCTCATTTGATGAACCTTCCAACATATCTTCCCTTCTCACACCTGTAATAGTTTCCTTGACCAAAATTGCCATTCCCCCTCCTTTCATATTCCCCTAACTATAACATTTGAAAACACTGTAACCAGGAAAGTTGAGCTGCCATTCCTGTCCCTCCTTAAGCCATGTTTCTGTAATAGCTATGATATCATACAGCCACGTGTCCATCTGTGCCCTCAGCTCATCTGCTTTATTTGCTATACTCGTTGCATTGAAATAGATACCCTTGAGCATCGCCAAACTTTTTAAAAAAAATTTCTAACCTATGTTTCCTCTGTCTTCCAGACTCATCCATTAATTTTCTGCCTTCCATTTTCATTTCTGATTTTGTCACAACTGAGTCTACCCTCAGGTTCCCATCCCCCTACCAAACTAGTTTAAACCTTCTCCAACAGCACTAGCAAAACTTCCCGCAAGGAACTCAGTCCCAGCTCTGTTCAGGTGCAACCTGTCCGGTCTGTACAGGTCCCATCTCCCCCAGCGCCAGTTCCAATGTCCCAGGAATCTAAAGCCCTCCCTCCTGCACCATCTTTCCAGCCATGCATTCATCTGTCTTATCTTTCTATTTCTATACTCGCTTGCGCATGGCACTGGGAGTAATCCAGAGATTATTACTTTTGAGGTCCTGCTTGCTAATTTCATACCTAGCTCCCTAAATTCTGACTGCAAGACCGCATCCCTCTTCCTACCTATGTCATTGGTTCCAATGTGGACCACGACTGCTGGCCGTTCACCCTCCCCTTCAGGATGCTCTGCAGCCGCTCAGTGACATACTTGACCCTGGCACCGGGGTGGCAACACACCATCCTGGATTCACGTCTGTGGCCACAGAAACACCTATCTGTTCCCCTGACTACTGAATCACCTATCACTATGGCTCTTCCAGTCTTGATTGTGTTCAAGTGGCTGAACCCTTGTTTACAGCAACATGTGTCAAGGCTCAGTGTCAGTAAAAGAAGTGATAGTCTTGCCAGTTCACTGTATTCATCCTCACTTCACTTAAACAAAAGACACATTAATTTGGTAACATCACTGCCACAGCGGTCTGAGTTGAAAATTGTCTTGACAGCCGCATCTTTGTAGTTCAATGCATATTGCATTTCAACTTTGCTGGAATCAATGTACTTTGTAAATCTTGCGGCAAATTTTTGAATTTCTGGGACTGGTGGTTTATGGTTGCAGGGGTCCAAGTAAAGCATGGATTTCCCCATCTCTTTTTCAGGAAACCTGGCCTTGAATGCCTGTTCAAGCTTCTTTGCATATACAATAAACATTGCTTTTACCTGGGCAACCTCCATTTCTGGCAAATTGCACTGCTCTATACACTCCCTCAACATCTCTGTGACTTTGGCACTGGGGATAGATAGCTTGGAGATACAAATGAATCCAGTGTAGAATCTTCATTTGTAGGCTTCCAAATGACCTTGAAGTAGTTCTCCAGAGAACAGTATGCGTTGTACAGATCAGAGTTCTTTTTCTGCAGGGCCAAATTCATTGATGCGAGAAGTGGCAAAACTCAGTTCAAGAATCTGAAATACAGAATGAATTTTGGGGATTGTAGCATGTCATGGATGTTGTGACATTTTTTTCTGTAATTTGGTGATCCATTCTCAAATTCTCTCTCAAAGTATTGCACTAGAGAATCCTGCAGTAGCTCGAACCTCTCAACACAGGCAGCCAAACTTAACCACTGAATTTTTTGTAGCCAACCAATTTCATTGAAGACCATGCCTGCTGAAAATGGCAATTTGGCTTTTGCTAAACTGTAGGCAAGGCAAAGATCATTCTGTGTATTTTTGAGATTCTTGCTTAAAAAAAAGCCCGCCATTAACTTTACCTGACCTCTTTAATGAATCTATCCTTCACTTGACATGTTTGCAGTCTAAAGACATTTTTGGCACCATTTCTCAGCATGGTCGCGGGCTACAGTTGACTTGAGCTGTTTCATTACTTGGCCATATCTTGTAACTCCATAAAACAATCTATATGTCTTTCGCAAATGAAATATTCTCTTTCCCAAACTGGGTTGAACGATCTTTTTTCCAAATTCAATGCCATTATTTTCACAGGTAAGTAAAAATGAGAAAAACGTGAGCGTAGAATCAGAATTCACAGCTGCCTCCTGAGTCCCTCCCTAGTCATTGAGGACACTTAATGCACATTTATAAATGTGTTTTTACTTTATCCAGTAGCACTGGATCACTTGCTCCCCTTTCCAGCAAGCTCTCTCGCGCACACACACACACACACACACACACAACCACCCCCCCCCCCCCCCCCAACCACTCTGGTCGTTCTCACACCCTCTGCATATTTTATTCTCTGACACACCTGTGCCGAGCCTCCTCGTCATTTTGCATTCGCTTTGCTCTCTGTCCCCTCTATCTGCGGCTCTGTACAGCTCCACCTGGACCAAACCCTTCCTGCATTTCCACAGACCACTGCTTCTCCTCATTTCGTTAAGTGCAACCTCCCTCTTTTTTTCCCCTGGCTGTTTTAAGACAGCCCCCCCCCCTCAATATTCATGTGACCTTTCCGAAATAGCACACACACACATCCTGATTGCCAGGTCACAACTAATTCTATTCAGGCAGAGATCTAAACATTTTAGTTTATGTTGATTTAAGATCTCAGATGCATAACCTAGTATTTTTATTTAACAGTTTATTCTCTCGCAGGACCTGCGCTGGAATGATTTTGTTTCTATATTTGGAGGCTGACCTCTTATCTCCACTGGAGGGAAAGAGGCACTTTCACTTAAAGTGATAGCAGAGATTCATTTAAAATGGTTATTTTTTAATTCATTCCTAGCGTGGGGAAACTGGAGAAGGAAGTTTCAGGGGCATTTTCCACCATCGTTTGTCACATCGCTGCTTCATGTTCTAGGACTATGGTTATTTTAAAATACAAGTTTAAAGGCTTGCGACAAGGCACCTAAAATTACCATGGACCTCAAAATTTTTATCACGGATGCTGGTGTCCATATAGGGACACGTTGCCGACCCCTGATTGTCAGGAATCGCAACAAATCCCATTCACCCATCACCCTGTACTGACTGCCTACATTGTCCAGCAATGCCTCAATTTTAAAATTCTTATCCTCGTCTTCAAATCCCTCCATGAACTTGCTGCTCGCAATCTTTGTAATCTCCTCCAGCATTACAACACTTCAAGATCACTGCGCTCCTCCAATCCTGGCCTCTTGTGCATCCCCAGTTTTAATCGCTGCACCATTGGCAGCTGTGCTTTCAGCTGCTTAGGCCCTAAGCTCTGGAATGCCCTCCTTAAACCTCTCCACCTCTCCTCCTTTGAGACATTGCTTCAAGCCTACCTCTTTGACCAAGCCTTGGTGCTAATGGTCCAAATGATCCCATCTAGTTCACTAATGTCCTTTAGGGAAGAAAATCTGCTATCCTTACCTAGTCTGCCCTACATGTGACTCCAGACCCAAGCAATGTGGCTGTCTCTTAAATGCCCTCTGGAATGGTCTAGCAAGCTACTCAGTTGTATCTAACTGCTACAAAATCAATAAGGAATGAAATCGGACAGACCACCCGGCATCGACCTAGGCACTGGAAACGACAACGGCAAACCTAGCCCTATTGACCCTGAAAAGTCCTCCTTATTAACATCTGGGGACTTGTGCCTAAGTTGGGAGAGCTGTCCCACAGACTAGTCAAGCAACAGCCTGACATAGTCATACTCACTGAATCATACCTTACAGACAATGTCCCAGACACTGCCATCACCATTCCTGGGTCTGTCCTGTCCCACCGGCAGGACAGACCCAGCAGAGGTGGTGGCACAGTGGTATGACAGTAGGGAGGGAGTTGCTCCAGGAGTCTTCAACATCGACTCCAGACTCCATTGGGTCTCATGGCATCAGGTCAAAAAATGGGATGGAAACCTCCTGCTGATTACCACCTACAGCACCCCCCCCCCCCCACCCACCCCCTCTCAGCTGATGAATCAGTACTCCTCCATGTTGAACACCACTTGGAGAAGCACTGAGGTGGCAAGGGTGCAGAATGTACTCTGGGTGGGGAACTTCAATGTCCATCACCAAGAGTGGCTCAGTATCACCACTACTGACCGAGCTGACCAAGTCCAAAAGGACATAGCAGCTAGACTGGGTCCGCGGCAACTGGTGAGGGAACCAACAAGAAGGAAAAACATACTTGACCTTGTCCTCACCAATCTGCCTGCCACAGGTGCATCAGTCTATATTTGGAGGCTGACAGTATTGGTAGGAGTGACTACCGCACTACCTTGTCGAGACAAAGTCCTGTCTTCACATTGAGGACACATCGTGTTGTGTGGCACTACCACCGTGCTAAATGGGATGGAGTTTGAACAGATCTAGCAATACAAGACCGGGCATTCATGACGCGCTGTGGGTCATCAGCAGCAGTAGAGTTGTACTCACCCCCAATCTGTAACCTCATGGCCCGGCATATTCCCCACTCTACCATTGCCATCAAGCCAGGGGATCAACCCTGGTTCAATGAAGAGTGCAGGAGGGAATACCTCAAAATGAGGTGTCAACCTGGTGAAACTACAACCCAGGACTACTTGTGTGCCAAACAGTGTAAGCAGCATACGATAGAGCTAAGCGATCCCACAACCAACGGATCAGATCTAAGCTCTGCAGTTCTTCCACATCCAGTCATGAATAGTGATGGACAATTAAACAACTAACAGGAGGAGGTGGCTCCACAAATATCCCCATCCTTAATGATGGGGGAGCCCAACACATCAGTGCACAAGATAAGGCTGAATCATTTGCAACACTTCGGCAATAGTACTGAAGACCTGTGTTCCAGAACTTGTTGCACCCCTAGCCAAGCTGCTCCAGTACAGCTATAACACTGGCATCTACCTGGCAATGTGGAAAATTGCCCAGGTATGTCCTGTACACAAAAAGGGGAAAGAATTCAACCTGGCCAATTACCACCCCATCAGTCTACTCTCCATCATCAGGAAAGTGATGGAAGGTGTCGTCGACAGTGCTATCAAGCAGCACTTGCTTAGCAATAACCTGCTGAATTATGCTCAGTTTGGGTTCTGCCAGGGCCACTCAGCTCCTGACCTCATTACAGCCTTGGTTCAAGCATGGACAAATGAGCTGAACTCAAGAGGTGAGGGAGAGTGACTGCCCTTGACATCAAGGCAACATTTGACTGAGTATGGCATCAAGGAGCTCTAGCAAAACTAAAGTCACTGGAAATCGGGGAAAACTCGCCCCTGATTGACGTACCTAGCGCAGAGGAAGACAGTTGTGGTTGTTGGAGGTCAATCATCTTAACTCCAGGACATCACTGCAGGAGTTCCTCAGAGTAGTGTCCTAGGCCCAACCATCTTCTGCTGCTTCATCAATGACCTTCCTTCAATCATAAGGTCAAATGTAATGATATTCACTGATGATTGCACAATGTTCAGCGCCATCCGCAATTCCTCAGATACTGAAGCAGTCCATGTAGAAATGCAGCAGGACCTGGACAATATCAGAAATAAGAACAGAAAGTGCTGGAATTACTCAGCAGGTCAGGCAGCAGCTGTAGAGAGAGAAACAGAGTTAATGTTTCAGGTCTGTGACCTTTCATCAGAACTGGCAAAGGTTAGAAAAGAATTCGGTTTTAAGCAACTGAGGGGTGGGGGGTGGTAGAGGTGCGTGGGGAAGAGAACAAAGTGAATGGTGTTTGATAGGGCAGAGGGCAGGAGAGATTAAATAACAAAGCTGTCCTGGGACAAAGGCAAAGATGCTTGTGGTGAAAGACAAAGCATTAGTCCACAGAGAGTGTTAATAGCAGAATAATGAGCAGCTCTGACTACATGAAAAACAGGCACTTGGTTAAAAAATAAAATAAAATATAAAAAGACCAGTCACGCTCTGAAGTTATTGAACTCAATGTTCAGTCCACAAGGCTGTAGAGTGCGTAATCAAGAGATCAGGTGCTGCTCCTCGAGCTTGCATTGATGTTCACTGGAACACTGGAGCAGGCCAAACACAGAAATGTTGGCATCAGAACAAGGGGGGATGTTGACCAGAAGCTTGGGGTCATGTTTTCGGACTGAGCAGAGGTGTTCCGCAAAGTGGTCACCCAATCTGCATTTGGTCCCCCCAATGTAGAGGAGACCGCATTGTGAGCAGCGAATACAGTATACTAAATTGAAGGAAGCACAAGTAAATCGCTGCTTCACCTGGAAAGAATGTTTGGGACCTTGGATGGCGAGGAGAATATCAGGCTTGGGCTGATAAGTGGCAAGTAACATTCGCGCCACACAAGTGCCAGGCAATGACCATCTCCAACAAGAGAGAATCTATTGGGCGGGCTGTTTTACGAGGAAAGATTGGACAGGCTAGGCTTGTATCCATTGGAATTTAAAAGAGTAAGAGGTGACTTGATTGAAACATATAAGATCCTGTGGGGGCTTGACAGGGTGGATGTGGAAAGGATGTTTCCCCTTGTGGGAGAATCTAGAACTAGGGGTCACTATTTAAAAATAAGGGGTCGCCCATTTAAGACAGAGGTGAAGAGAACTTTTTTCTCTCAGAGGGTCGTGAGTCTTTGGAATTCTCTTCCTCAAAAAGCAGTGGAAGCAGAGTCTTTGAATATTTTTAAGGCAGAGGTAGATAGATTCTTGATAAACAAGGAGGTGGAAGGTTATCGAGGGTAGGTGGAGATGTGGAATAATCAGTTCAGCCATGAATTTATTGAATGGCGGAGCAGGCTCGAAGGGCTGAGTGGCCTATTCCTGCTCCTAATTCCTATGTTCATATGATCACTGAATCCCCCACTATCAACATCCTTTGGCCAGAAACTGAACTGGAATAGCCATATAAATACCATGGCTACAAGTCAGAGGCGAGGAACCCTGCAGCAAGTAACTCACCTCCTGACTCCCCAAAGCCTGTTCATCATCTACAAGGCACACGTCAGGAGTGTGACGGAATATTCTCCACTTGCCTGGATGGGGCAGCTCCAACAACCCTCAAGATGCCACTTGATTGGCACCCCACTCACAAACATTCACTCCCTCCACCACAGATGAACAGTGGCAGCAGTGGGTAACATCTATGAGATGCACTGCAGCAACGCACCACGGCTCCTTAAAACAGCATCTTCCAAACCCGTGATCTCTACCACCTAGAATGACAAGGGCAGCAGATGCATGGGAACACCACCACCTGCAATTTCCCCTCCAAGCCACACACCATCCTGACTTGGAACTATATCGCCGTTCTTTCACTGTTGCTGGGTCAAAATCCTGGAACTCCCTTGCTGACAGCACTGTGGGTGTACCTACCCCACATGGACTGCAGCAGTTCAAGAAGGCAGCTCACCATCACCTTCTCAAGGGCAATTAGGGATGGGCAATGAATGTTGGCCTAGCCAGCAATACCACATCCCATGAACAAATAAAAACAAAATAGACACCAAACCAGAGATAGTAGGAAGTGACTAAAAGCTTTGACTAAGGCTTAAAGCAAGAAAGGGAGATTCTGAGGTAGAGAGATTTACATGGGAAATTACTGGGCTTCGGGCCCAGACAGCTGAATGGGGAAAGGAGGCTGGCCTGGCCAGTGATGCCCACATACCCATAAATAAATTTTTTTAAAATCTCTTCATTTGGTTTGGTGTCAGATTTTGTCTGATAATGCTCCTGTGAAGCGCCTTGGGATGCTTTTACTACATTAAAGGCCAAAAGCAACTTTTGCATTGGCAAAATAGCTTTCAGATTTTGGACCTAGATAGTTATATGCTTTTCATCAATAATGCCCTGCATTTTGAGAAATCTTATGGAAAAGGTGCAGTGCAAGTTTCTGCCGGCTTTCCATAGGGAAAATCTAGGGAAGTCTTAACCTTGACAAACAAAGCATCTGTCGTTTGTTTTATACATTGATGCATTGTTGATTGATGTTGCACATATCCTACAGATAGTTAGAACTTCCAGAGCCATTAAAATTCACCTCCACAGTTACTGGCAGAGCTGTCCCTGTTGTTGCTGTTATCTGGAGATCAGACTTGTACATAAGACGTAACTCACTGTTTCCATATACTTGCATAAGTTTTGTGGGATAAATGATTTTGTATATATTTCAAGCAAGAGCACTTGAACTCAGCCTATAGTTTCTGCTGGAAGCTGTTCCTAATCTGACAGCGATCATGCTAAAGGGATTCCTTGTCCATGCTCACATGCCAAAGGACCAACCTGCCAGCTGGAAAATTGTCCTTTATGTTGTCCCTCTCTTATTTTTCAATACCTTTTTTGTCTTTGGTCTTTACCATTTGTGTTTGTGTCTGCCTCTGTCTGGAGCTGTCTGTATTTGAGGGAAAAATCATAGAATGAAACAGCACCAAAGGAGGCCCATCGTGTCTGTGCTGGCTCTTTGAAGGAACTATTGCAATTAATTCCACTCCCGTGCTCTTTATCCATAACCCAGCAAATTTTTCTTTTCAAATATTTTCCAAATCCCTTTTGAAAGTTATTATAGAATCTGATTCCACCAGTGATTCAGACAGTGCATTCCAGATCATAACAACTCGTGTAATGTTTTTCCTTATGTCACTTCTACAAATTATCTTAAATCTGTGTCCTCTGGTTACTGATCCTACTGCCACTGGAAACAGTTTCTACTTATTTGCTCTATGAAAACTCTTCTCAAGATTTTGATCACCTCTATGAAAACCCCCATAACCTTCCCTGCTCTAAGGAGAACAACCCCAGTTTCTCTAGTGTCTCCACAAACCTGAAGTCTTTCATCCCTGATACCATTCTAGTAAATCTCCTCTGCGCCCTCTCTAAGGTCTTGACATCCTTCCTAAGGTGTGGTGCTAGGATTTGACCACAGTAGAACTGAGGCCTAACCAGTGTTTTATAAAGGTTTAGCATTACTTCCTTGCTTTTGTATTCTATGTCTCTATTTGTAAAGTCAAGGATCATGTGTGGCTTTTTAACAGTCTTTTAAAAATGTCCTGCCACCTTCAAAGACTTGTGAATATAAGCCCAGGTCTCCTTTTTCCTGCAATCCATTTAAAATTGTGCAATTTAATTGAAATTGCCTCTATTCATTCTTCCTACCAAAATGAATCACTTCACACTGCTCTGCATTAAATTTCATCTGCCATTTGTCTGCCCATTTTACCAATCTGTCTATGTACTCCTGAAGTCTGTTACTATACTCCTCACTGTTTCCCACATTTCCTCGTTTTGTGCCACCTGCAAACTTTGAAATTATGCCCAGTGTACCCAGGTCCGGGAGAGTTAATATATTTCAAAAAGAGCAGTGGTCCCAACACCAACCCATGGGGTATACCACTGCACACTTCCCTCCAGTCTGAAAAAAACAACCATTCACTACTACTCTCTGCTTTCTGTCCCCTAGCCAATTTCATGTACGTGCATCCATTGGCCTTTAATCCCATGGGCTTCAATTTTGCTAAGAAGTCTACAAGAATGAGTATCCAAACCCACCAAATGTGGAAGATGCCTTGGTGGAAGCCTGATGCAGTCAAATTTCAAAGGAGGCACCAAAAATTGAAATTCTATGAACAGAACACAGAGCACAAAGAAATATGAGAAAAAAGCAGGCCAGGAGAAAACCATAAGCACATTGTTTAAAATAACTTGAGTGTGCATGTGTGAAAGATGCTCATTATTACCTGTCTGCGGAAAGATGCTCATTATTAGCTGTCTGCTGCCCATATCCTAACTATCACCCAAGTCCTGTTCACCCATCACCGCTGTGGTTGCTGACCTGCATTGGCTCCCAGTCCAGCAATACCTCAATTTTAAATTGCTTACTTAAACTTGTTTTAAAATCCCTCCATGGACTCGCTTCTCCTGATTTCTGTAACTCACTCCAGCTCTAAAATCCTCCATCATCTCTGCAGTTATAAGGAAAGATTGGATAGGCTGGGATTGTTTTTCTTGGAACAGAGGAGGCTGAGGGGAGATTTAATTGAGGTGTACAAGGTTGTGAAGGGCCTGGATAGAGTGGATGGGAAGGGCCTGTTTCCCTTAGCAGATGGGTCAGTGATTAGGGGGTGTAGATTTAAAGTGAATGGTAGAAGGATTAGAGGGGAGATGAGGAAAGTTTTTTTCACCCAGAGGGTGGTAGGGGTCCAGAATTCACTGCCTAAAAGGGTAGTAGAAGCAGAAACCCTCAACTCAGTTAAAAGGTGTCTGGACATACACCTGAAGTCCTGTAACCTCCAGGGATACGGACCAAGTGCTGGAAAATGGGCTTAGGCTGAACGGTTCATTTTTTGGTAGGTGCAGACACGATGGGCAGAGTAAGTTCTGTGCTGCAAATGTTTACTATATTTTCTAAATAGTCTAAATATCTGTAGAAGAGGAATGTGCAGCGATGTGAGGACAGAGCGTGGGAGTGGCGGTATGTGAATTGCTCCTTAGCGGGGCCAGCACAGACACGATGGGTTAAATGGCCTTTTTCTGTGCTGTAACGATTCTATGGTTCTATTATGGGGTAACTGTCCTACATACATATGTCCGGGCTGAATGAGCCTAGTACACAATTTGTGCTAGGCTGCAGGCCTCCGGGGCCAATAATCATTATATTGTTATATATTAATCATTACATTTGCGATGTCAACTGTGGCTCAGTTGATGGCACACTTACTTCTGAGTCACATGTTCAAGTCCCACTCCAGGGCTTCAGCACAAAAATCGAGGTTGACACTCCGGTGCAGTTTTTCAGACGATACATTAAACTGACGCCCATCAGCTTGTTCAGGATTGAGGTGGTGCCATCTTTTGGATGAGACATTAAACTGAGGCTCCATCTGCTTGCTTGGGTGGTCGTAAAGATCTCATGGCACTATTTCGAAGACAACTCGGGGAATTATCTCCAATGCCCTGGCCAATTACTTATCCTTCAATCAACATCACAAAAACAGACTATCTGGTTATTATCATATTGCTGTTTATGGGAGTTTGCTGTGTGCATGCTGGCTGCTGCGTTTCCTGCATTACAACAGTGACTACACTTCAAAAAGAAAGATTTTCATTGGCTGTAAAGTGCTTTGAGACCTCTGGTGGTGAAATGCGCTATATAAATGCAAGTTTTTCATTTTTATTGGCACCTAAGGTCTCTGTAATGCAAGATCTGCCTAAATTTTCAGGCTTTATTCACTGTGCATTGCATAGCTTAATTGCCCCCTACTAAACTGCAACATAAAACTTAATGGGTGAAGGTGACCTCATTTCCTCTGTACTAGCTGTAACAAAATTGTAAATCTGTTCTTTACAAGCATGTTTATGAATTTGCTACATCAAGCACATAAGAGATCTCCCCCAAATCTGTCTTAATAGATCAAAAATGTTCATGCAACCAATAAACTCACTTCCTGCCACACTTTAGCTGTCACATTTTGACACACCATGATCAATTCCACAAAAAAAATGCTAGGATATAATTAAAACCTTCTGTATAGCCAAAAATTAAATATGTAAGGGGGCATGTCACGTTTCTTTAGCAGAAAAAACAAATCTCTCACTGTTTAAATGGGCTTAAATAATAAGACTAAAATTCAATGTAACATAGATCAAGAAAGATCCACTAAAATGCCACCACTTGAAAGGCTGCAAATTCAACCAGTCACATTGCTGAATTTATTCTTCTCTGTGATTTCAGCTGTCATTATTTCTAACCTAGCTAAATATATAGGCATATAAATAACATAGGAGACGTGTAAAAGAGTAATAATTTTTAGGGAAATCGTAAAAGTTACCTGTCCAGTATGGTATTCCACGTTCCTATAATACGATTTCTCCCGAAGGCCTACCTTTGTATTTGGGTTTGGGACTCGCACCTGCCTCTTCACTTGCAATTAATTTCTTCCAATATCACATCCAATATTTCACATTCCTCCTCCTTAACTACAATGCCTGCATATCCCCCTCTTTTGTGAAGACAAACGCAAAGTATTCATTAAGAACCATACACTCATCTTCTGCATCTACACTTGGGTTACATTTTTGGTCTTTTATGGACCCTACTCTTTCCTTAGTTACTCTTACTCTTTCTTTTTTTCTTTGGCTTCCTCGTCTCGAGAGACAATGGGTAAGCGCCTAGAGGTGGTCAGTGGTTTGTGAAGCAGCACCTGGAGTGGCTATAAAGGCCAATTCTAGAGTGACAGACTCTTCCACAGGTGCTGCAGATAAAATTGGTTGTCGGGGCTGTTGCACAGTTGGCTCTCTCCTTGCACTTCTGTCTTTTTTCCTGCCAACTGCTATGTCTCTTCGACTCGCCACTCTTTAGCCCCGTCTTTATGGCTGTCCGCCAGCTCTGACAATCACTGGCAACTGACTCCCATGACTTGTGGTCAGTGTCACAGGACTTCATGTCGCATTTGCTGACGTCTTTAAAGCGGAGACATGGACGGCCGGTGGGTCTGATACCAGTGACGAGCTCGCTGTACAGTGCGTCCTTGGGGATCCTGCCATCTTCCATGCTGCTCACATGACCAAGCCATCTCAAGTGCCACTGGCTCAGTAGAGTGTATATGCTGGGGATGTTGGCCGCCTCGACGACTTCTGCATTGGAGATACGGTCCTGCCACCTGATGCCAAGGATTCTCTGGAGGCAGCAAAGATGGAATGAGTTTAGACGTCGCTCATTGCTGATATACATTGTCCAGGCCTTGCTGCCGTAGAGCAAGGTATTGAGGACACAGGCTTGAAACACTCAGACTTTTGTGTTCCGTGTCAGTGCGCCATTTTCCCACACCCTCTTGGTCAGTCTGGACATAGCAGCGGACGCCTTTCCCAGGCGCTTGTTGATTTCTGCATCGAGGGACAGGATAGTTGAGCCTAGGTAGGTGAACTCTTGAACCACTTCCAGAGCATGGTTGCCGATATTGATGGATGGAGCATTTCTGACGTCCTGTCCCATGATGTTCATTTTCTTGAGGCTGATGGTTAGGCCAAATTCGTTGCAGGCAGCCGCAATCCTATCAATGAGTCTCTGCAGACACTCTACTGTGTGGGATGTTAATGCAGCATCGTCAGCAAAGAGGAGTTTCCTGATGAGGACTTTCCGTACTTTGGTCTTCGCTCTAAGACGGGCAAGGCTGAACAACCTCTTACTCTTAATGCAATGATAAAACATCTTTGGGTTCTCCTTGATTTTTACTTGCCAGTATTCTTTCATACCCTCTCTTTGCTTTCCTAATTTCCTTTTTAATTTCACCCTTGCACTTTCTATACTCTTCTCGGCTTTCTGTAGTATCTGACATAAGCTGTCCTTTTCTGCCTTATCTTACCCTGTATGCTCCTTGACCTCCAGGGGGCTCTAGATTTGGCCGTCCCACCCTTTTTCTTTGTGGGAACGTTTACTTTGAAACTTTTGAATCTCCTCTTTGAATGCCTCCCACTGCTCTATAACTGATTTACCTTCAAGTAGCTGTTTCCAGTCCACTTTTGCTAAATCACTCCTCTGCTTAGTAAAATTGGCCTTAGAACTTTAACTCCGGTTCCAGCTTTGTCCATTTCCGTATTTATGATAAAACTAACTGAATTATGATCAATACCGCCAAAATGCTCTCCCACTGCCACTCCTTCCACCTACCCAGCTTTATTTCCTAAAACTAAGTCCAGAACCACGCCTCTCTTGTTGGATTTGCTACATACCAGCCAAAAAAGTTCTCCTGAATGCACTTCAGGAATTCTGTTCCCTCCATTCCTTTCACACTAAAACTATATCAGTTTATATTGGCTTAGTTAAAATCCCCTACTATTCCTGCCCTGTTGGTTTTGCACTTCTCAGAGATTTGCCTACATATTTGCTCTTCTATCACCTATGCAGAACAGCTTTCACTGGCAAGCCACATTTTTGTTAAAAAGAAAAGATTCCCTCTCCCTGCCTGGGTATTGTACCTCCCCATATACATCCCACCAATCCAAACTAACACACAGACAATTTTTCAAATAATGCAAGTTAACTCATTAAGTTAAAACTGAGAAATACATCATCAGAGCATATAGGCAGGGTAGGTACATTTACCCAAATAAGAGTTCTTTACACAAATCTGCATAGCATAGTAAATAAATGAGTTAGAAGCACAAACTCAGCTAAGACAGTATGCTGTAGTAGCCATTACAGAGACTTGGCTACAAGCTGATCACGATTCAGAGATAAATACTCCAGGCTATATGATCCATAGGAAGGACAGTAAATTTGGGAAATAAGGAAGAAGTAGCAGCACCAATAAAAGGCACAATTACAACAGTGGAAAGAAATGATTTCAGTAAGGGAGCTCAGGCAATGGAAATACTATGGGCAGAACTAAGGAACAGCAAAGGAAGCAAGACTCTGGTAGGAGTTGTCCACAGACTTTCTGGCAGTAGTGATCCTGCAAATTCAGCGGCAGGACAGGCGCTCCAATATCACCGTCCTCCCTCAGCCAACATCCCCAGTATCGAGACACTGGTCATGGCTAGTCAGTTACGTTGGGCGGGCCGCATCGTCTGCATGCCTGCCACAAGACTCCCAAAGCAAGCTTTCTACTCCGAGCTCCGTCACAGCAAGAGGCTACCAGGAGGGCAGAGGAAACGCTACAATGATGTCTTTAAAGCCTCCCTGATAAAATATGACATCTCCACTGATTCGTGGGAATGTCTAGCCCGAGACCACCCAAAATGGAGAAGCATCCGCGACGGTGCCAGCCAGTTCAAACAATGTCAACATGCCCAGGCAGCGACCAAGTGCAAACAGTGGAAGGAGTGTTCGGAAATTTGAGCATCCCGTCCATTCGCCTCACCAAACACCACCTGCTCCACCTGTAGCAGTGTGAGTGGATCCAGAATTGGACTATTCAGTCACCTAAGGACCCACAACCCTGTTGGGAGAAAGTCATCCTCGTTCCCGAGGGACTGCCTAAGAAGGAAGTAATGATGTGGGAGATGTGTAAATATGGAGATCAGGGAAGCATGTAGCAGAAACAATGTGCTTATAATGGGAGGTTTTAGCTCCCACATAGACTGGGAGAAGCACAACAGCTTAAGTAGTAAATACAACAAATTTTTAAAACTGTATTCCGGACAGTTTTCCGGAACAATGGGGGGAATTTTATGCTCTCCCCCCACAGCAAGTTTGGAGGCAGGGAGAGCATTTAAATGGGTGGGATGGTGGCAGAGGATGGAGCCCGCCCTTTCCTGCCTCCACCCCAATTAAGTCTGTGATGGGAAGGCCTGTGCCAATTGAGGCCCTTAAGTGGCTTCCGCCGGTATTAGCCCAGCGAACATGAGCTTGTCACCACACGGGGAGCACACCAAGCAAACTTATGCGGGTTGCTTGCTGACTCCAGGGGTTGGGGGGTGTCGGGGAGTCCCTCGTTAAAAGCACTTGGTGCCTGCTGACAGCCACCCTACTGCCCTTGCTGCCAATCCCCCTACACCCTCCTCTCCCATGACCCCCAGGGAGGGAGTGAATGTTTAAGTTGAACTTGATACTCGGAGTGAAGGGACAGTCACAAACCAAGGTTTTAAATTTATGCAAGGCAAACTTTGAGGGGATGAGAGATAAATTGATCACAGTAAACCTAGTGTTTCCACTGCCTGATTTCCACTACTGAAATCCATTCTTACCACTATTGTAATTATGTCTTTTATCAATGGGTAAAGCTGTAGGCAAATAGTGGAAAGTATTCAAAGAAGTATTTGGTACCATACAAAATTAGTACATACCACTGAAAGGCAAAGCTCCACTTTTACAATTAAGCAACCATTATAAACAAATGAGTTAAGAGACAGTATCAAGCGAAAATAAAAAGCTTATACAAATGCAGGAGAAAAAGTGGAAAACCAGAAGGCTAGGAGAACTATAAAAAGGAACAAAGGGATAAAAAGAAAGTTACAAGGTGCAAATATAGGGGAAAAAAACTTCAAAGGCATAGCAAAACTTCTATAAAGTGCATTGAGAAAAAAATGTGATGAGGTGGAATGCAGACTCAGCCAGACCAGCTGTATTTCCAGCATTTTCTGTTTTTATTTCAGATTTCCAGCATCCGCAGTATTTTGCTTTTGTATTAGTGTTTAATTCACTGCCACTTCTCTTGCAACAATGCCCACCTTGAAGAAATTCTGCTCTTCTGTCTTACGGGATTTCCGTTTATCTCTTCTTTCTTGTTCTTTTCCCCCCTTTCACTTGCTTAAAACTTGTTACATGTGTAACTTCTCCCAATTCGGAGGAGAGGTTATCAATCTGAAACATTAACTGTTTCTCTTGCCACAGATGCTGCCAGACCTGCTGAGTATTTCCAGCATTTTCTGTTTTAATTTCAGATTTCTAGCATCAGCAGTATTTTGCTTTTGTATTAAAAGAAGATGCTGCCGAGACTAATGCACAATAGCAATATAGCAGACTTGTTAAATGAGTACTTTGTACCCATTTTTACAGTGGAGCGAGGACAAGGTACAAGGGTACTTAAAAATAAATCAAAGGAAGGACTTATTATAAGTAAAACAAAAGGGTAATGTAGCAAATAATGTCACTTATGATAGACAAGTGTCCACTGCAGAGTATTAGAATATGTATGTGAGAAAATTATAGATGTGCTTGTTATAATTTTCAAAAGCTGTCCAAAATTGATAAGAATTGCAAATGTCACTCCATTATTTAAGAACGAAGGGAAGACGAAACCAGTTAACTACATATCAGTCAGTTGTGGGGAAATTACTGAAATCTGTCATCAGGAACAGAGTGAATTAGCACGTTGACAAATATGGGTTGATCAAAGAGAATCAATATAAATTTGTGAAAGGTAAGTCTCTCTGTTTTGCGCCATTGACCAACATGTGTTTATATTCCTGTATATATGGAACTGTCTACCAATTGCCCTGCACCAACACAGACATTTTATTTATCTGTAACAAACTGATGCATTTATATTACAGAACAACTCCTGTGTTTCCCTTATTTAGGCATTGAATTCAGAGCACCAGTGACAGCATTGAAACATGTGCAAGATTGTTCAAAAGTCGAAATTGCAGCTTTAATTTTCTAGATACAGACCTTTGCTGTCAGGGGAAAGTCAATACAGGTCAACAGTGCAAAGACTGCTAAGCCCTGTGCAACCATGCTGAGAGGTCAGTCTGCCTGTGAGCTAATAAATGTGGCAGCCCACATCATCTAGCATACACCAATGAAAGCCAATTAAATTTATGGACATAGGAAAAGGTGACAAGACTGTATCGCAGGACCATGAAAGCTCATTCAGTTCACTGGAAGATGAAACTTGTGCACCATTTCTCCTTACCACAATACTGCTAACTCTTGGGAGAGGCAAAATGTAACGAGGAAAAAAAGACTAGATACTTTCAAGAAAAACATTAGAAAATCCCATCATTGCTTCGTAAAACAATTAACAAGCTCCAGAGGACCACAATTACACATGCACATCACTGAGAAAATGTAACTAATACATACATCTCCATTGATAGACCCCCAATGTCCTGTTCCCTCCGAAACTTGCCAGGCCTTTCTTAAAAGGTAGCAAATTCGTATTTACTACATCCATTGAGAAAGCAACAAACATCTTAATAAAAACAAAAAATTTAACTCCGTACAGTACCGAGGGTGTGCTGTGTTGTTGGAGGTTACAGCTTTTGGATGAGACATTAACCAGAGGACCCATTTGCCTAATCAGGTAGATGTAAAAGATTCCATGGCACTATTCGAAGAAAAGCAAGAGAATTCTCCAAGTGTCTTGGCCAACATTTATCTCTCAACCAGAGTATTTCCATTTTCTGTTTATATTTCAGATTTCCAGCATCCACAGTATTTTGCCTTTGTACTGTTTAATTTATATTGCCTCTCTTCATTTTTCCTTCCAAACTGCTTTACTTCACACTTGCTCTGCATTAAATTTCATGTGCCAGGTGCCATTTTACCAGTCTGTCTATCTCCTGAAGTTTGCTACTAAATGTCCAAGTTTCATGTCACCTGTAAGCCTTAAAATTATGCCGCCTATATCTAAGTCTAGGTCGTTAACATATATATCAAAAAGAGCAGTGCTCCTAATACTGAATCCTGGGGGAACCACTGTATACTTCTGTCCAGTCTGATAAATATCCGCTCACCACTATTCTCTGGATAGCGGGAGCTGAATTGTTGGGACGGTCTTCACCTGAATCATACTGGGACCAGTGTTCTGGCGAGTCAATAGAGAGGGCTTTAAACTAAATAATTGGAGGGGGGGGGGGTGGAGAAGAATCACACCAGGGGAGATGTGGTAAATTAGAATGGTCAAGGCAACAGAGCAGGGTAGTGATATGGGTAATGATAACAAGAGTATGGCAGGAAGGGACAGAGCATATAAACTGCACCAGCATATAAGGTCAGAGTTTGCAAGAATGGTAAAAAGACAGAATTAAAGGCTCTGTATCTGAATGTGCTCAGCATTCATAACAAAACAGATGAATTGATAGCACAAATAAAAATAAATAAGTGCGACCTGAAAAGCATTTCAGAGGTGTAGTTGCAAGGTGACCAAGGCTCAGACCTAAATATTCAAACGTGTCTGACATTTTGGAAGGACAGGAAGCTAGGAAAAGATGGTGGGGTAGCTCCGTTAATTAAAGATAACATTAGTACAGCAGTGAGAGATGACCTTAGTTTGTAAGATCAAGATGTAGAATCAGTTTGGGTAGAGATAAGAAATAGCACAGGTAAGAAGTCACTTGTGGGAGTAGTATATAGGCCCACTAACAGTAGCTACTCTGTAAGACAGAATATACAGGAAGAAATAATGGGGGCTTGTAAGAAAGGTACTGCAATAATCATGGGTTATTTTAATGTTCATATAGATTGGATGAATCAGATTGGCAAAGGTAGCCTGGAAGGTGAGTTCATAGAGTGTATTCAGGACAATTTCTTAGAGCAATATGTTCCAGCGCCAACCAGGGAGCAGACTATTTTAGATTTAGTAATGTGCAACAACACTAGGTAAATTTATGACCTCATAATAAAGCAGCCTCTAGGCAACAGTGATCATAAGATGATAGAATTTCACATTCAGTTTGAGGGTGAGGTGTGGATCTAAGACTAGTGTCTAAAACTTAAATAAAAGCAATTACAAGGGTATGAAGACAGAGTTGGTGAAAGTGAACTGGGAAAATAGATTAAAAGGTAGGACAGTAGAGAAGCAGTGGCAGACATTTAATTAGATATTTCATAACTCTCAGCAAATATATATTTCATTGAGAAAGAAAGACTATGAGTAGGATGTGGCTAACAAGGACGTTCAGGATAGTATCAAATTGAAAGAGAAAGTGTACAATACTGTGAAGATTAGTGATAGGTCAGAAGATTGAACAGATTTTAGAAACCAGCAAAGAATGATAAAAAAAAATGGAGAAATTAGAGTATGAGAGAAAACTAGCTAGAAATATAAAAACAGATAGTAAGAGTTTCCCCAAGTATTTAAAATAAAAGACTAAGTAAAGTGAGAATGGGGAATTAATAATGGGAAACAAGGAAATGGTGAAAATGTTGAACAGGTATTTTTGTGTCTGTCTTCACTGTAGAAGACACAACAAAATCCCAACAATACTTGAAAATCAAGAGGTAAATCGGAGGGAGGAAATTAAAACAATCACCATCACTAGGGAAAAGGTACTGGGAAAACAATTAGAACTAAAGGCTGACAAGTCCCCTGGATCTGATGGCTTGCATCCTTGGGTCTGAAAACAAGTGGCTGCAGAGATAGTAGATGCATTGGTTGTGATAATTCTCTAGATTCTGGAAATGTCCCAGAGGATTGGAAAATCACAAATGTACCACCTCTATTCAAGAAAGGAGGGAGATAGAGAGCAGGAAACTATAGGCCAGTTAGCATAACATCTATCATAGGAAAAATGCTAGAATCCATTATTAACATAGAAACATACAAAATAGGAGCAGGAGTAGGCCATTCAGCCCTTCGAGCCTGCTCCGCCATTCATTATGATTATGGCTGATCATCCAACTCAGTAGCCTGTTCCAGCTTTTGTCCCATACCCTTTGATCCCTTTAGACCCAAGAGCTATAGCTAACTCCTTTTTGAAAACATTCAATGTTGTGGCCTCAACTGCTTTCTGTGGTAGCGATTTCCACAGGCTCACCACTTTCTGGGTGAAGAAATTTCTCCTCATCTCAGTCCTGAAAGGTTTACCCCATATCCTTAGACTATGACCCCTGGTTCTGGACACCCCCACCATCGGGAACATCCTTCCTGCATCTACCCTGTCAAGTCCTGTTAGAATTTTATAGGTTTCTATGACCCTTCTGAACTCCAGCGAATATAATCCTAACCGACTCAATCTCTCCTCATATGTCAGTCCTGCCATCCCAGGAATCAGTCTGGTAAACCTTCGCTGCACTCCCTCTATAGCAAGAACATCCTTCCTCAGATAAGGAGACCAAAACTGCACACAATATTCCAGGTGTGGCCCTGTATAATTGCAGCAAGACATCCCTGCTTCTGTACTCGAATCCTCTCGCTATGAAGGCCAACATACCATTTGCCTTTTTTACTGCCTGTTGGACCTGCATGCTTACCTTCAGCGACTGGTGTACGATAACACCAAGGTCTCGCTGCATATTCCCCTCTCTCAGTTTATAGCCATTCAGATAATCTGCCTTCTTGTTTTTGCTACCAAAGTGGATCACCTCACATTTATCCACATGATATTGCATCTGCCATGCATTAGCCCACTTTCCCAACTTGTCCAAATCATCCTGAAGCCTCTCTGCACCCTCCTCACAACTCACCCTCCCACACAGTTTTGTGTCATCTGCAAATTTGGAGATATTACATTTAGTTCCCTCATCTAAATCATTAATGTATATTGTGAATAGCTGGGGTCCTAGCACCGATGCCTGCGGTACCCCACTAGTCACTGCCTGCCATTCGGAAAAAGACCCATTTATCCCTACTCTTTGTTTCCTGTCCGCCAACCAATTTTCTATCCATCGCAATACACTACCCCCAATTCCATGCGCTTTGATTTTACATACTAATCTCTTATGTGGGACTTTGTCGAAAGCCTTCTGAAAGTCCAAATAAACCACATTCACTGGCTCCCCCTCATCAACTCTACTAGTTACATCCTCAAAGAATTCTAGTAGATTTGTCAAGCATGATTTCCCTTTCGTAAATCCGTGCTGACTCTATCCGATTCTATGACTGTTCTCCAAATGCTCTGCTATAAAATCTTTGATAATGGACTCTAGAATTTTCCCCACTACCGACGTCAGGCTGACTGGTCTATAATTCCCTGCTTTCTATCTACCTCCCTTTTTAAATAGCGGGGTTACGTTAGCTACCCTCCAATCTGTAGGTAATAAAAACAAGAAATGCTGGAAATACTCAGCAGGTCTGGCAGCATCTGTGAAAAGAGAAGCAGAGTTAACATTTCAGGTCAGTGACCCTTCTTCAGAACTAGCAAATATTAGAAATGTAAAGGTTATAAGCAAGTAAAGCGGGGGCTGGGCAAGAGATAACAAAGGAGAAGGTGTAAATAGGACAAGGTCACAGAATAGCTGACCAGAAGGTTGTGGAGCAAAGGCAAACAATATGTTAATGGTGTGTTGAAAGACAAAGCACTGGTACAGACAGGGTGTTAATGGACTGAAAATTGAACAGCCGCAAGTACAAACATGAAAAAAAACAGTGGGTAAGCAAACTGAACAAACAAAGATGAAATAAAACAAACACAAAAAAAATTTTTTTTTTTAAAAAGGAAAAAGAAAAAAATAACTAAAAATAAAAGTAAAATGGGGGGCCCGTCATGCTCTGAAATTATTGAACTCAATGTTCAGTCCGGCAGGCTGTAGTGTGCCTAATCGGTAAATGAGATACTGTTCCTCGAGCTTGCGTTGATGTTCACTGGAACACTGCAGCAATCCCAGGACAGAGATGTGAGCATGAGAGCAGGGGGGAGTGTTGAAATGGCAAGCAACCGGAAGCTTGGGGTCCTGCTTGCGGACTGAGCGGAGGTGCTCCGCAAAGCAGTCACCCACTCTGCGTTTGGTCTCCTACAATTCTCTTCACCAATCTTTTTCTCTTCACATACCTATAGAAATTTTTACAGTCAGTTTTTATGTTCCCTGCAAGCTTGCTCTCGTATTCTATTTTCCCCTTCTTAATCAATCCCTTGGTCCTCCTTTGCTGAATTCTAAACTGCTCACATCTGTTGTTTTTCCTGGCAAATTTATATGCCTCTTCCTTGGATTAAATGCTATCTCTAATTTCCCTTGTAAGCCATGGTTTGGCTACCTTTCCCATTCTACTTTTGTGCCAGACAGGGATAAACAATTGTTGCTGTTCATCTTTGCGCTCTTTAAATGTTTGCCATTGCCTATCCACCGTCATCCCTTTAAGTAACGTTTCCCAATCAGTCATGGCCAACTCGCGCCTCATACCTTCGTAGTTTCCTTTACTAAGATTCATTACCCTTGTCTCAGAATCAACTATGTCACTCTCCATCTTGATGAAGAATTCCATCATATTATGGTCGCTCGTTCCCAAGGGGTCTCGCACCACTAGATTGTCATTTATTCCTCTCTCATTACACAATACCCAGTCTTGGATGGCCTGTTCTCTAGTTGGTTCCTCAACATATTGGTCCAGAAAACCATCCCGTATACACTCCAAGAATTCCTCCTCTACGGCATTGTGACTAATTTGATTTGCCCAATCTATATGCAGATTAAAGACACCCATAATTACAAATGTTCCTTTATCGCATGCATCTCTAATTTCCTGTTTAATGCTATTCCCAACATCACCATGACAGTTTGGGGGTTATATACAACCCCCACTAACGTTTTTTGCCCCTTAGTGTTTCTCAGCTCTACTCATACAGATTCCACATCGTCAGAGCTAATATCTTTCCTCACTATTGCGTTAATTTCCTCTTTAACCAGCAATGCAACTCCACCGCCTTTTGCTTTTTGTCTGTCCTTCCTAAATACTGAATATCCCTGGATGTTCATTTCCCATCCCTGGTCACCTTGCAGCCATGTCTCCGTAATCCCGACTATATCACACCCGTTTACATCTATTTGCGTGATTAATTCATCCACTTTATTACGAATGCTCCGTGCGTTAAGACACAAAGCCTTAAGGCTTGTCTTTTTAACATTATTTCTCGTCTTCCCAATATTTTTCACTGTGTCCCTGTTTGGTTCAGGCCCTTGATTTCTCTGCCTATCACTTTTATTCCCCATACTGTCTTTTGTTCTTGTCTTTGATCCCCCCTCCTATGACTCCTTGCAAAGGTTCCCATCCCCCTACCATTTTAGTTTAAACCCTCCCCAACCACTCTAGCAAATACTCCCCCTAGGACATCAGTCCCGGTCCTGCCCAGGTGTAACCCGTCCACTTTGTACTGGTCCCTCCTCCCCCAGAACCGGTCCCAATGCCCCAGGAATCTAAAACCCTCTCCCTCACACCATCTCTTCAGCCATGTATTCCTCCACTATATCCTGCTATTTCTACTCTGACTAGCAAGTGGCACTGGTAGTAATCCTGAGATCACTACATTTGAGGTCCTACTTTTCAACTTATTTCCTAGCTCCCTATATTCTGCTTTTAGCACCTCATCCTTTTTTTTTTACCTATGTCATTTGTACCAATGTGTACCACGACCACTGGCTGTTCTCCCTCCCCCTTCAGAATGCCCTGTAACCGCTCTGAGACATCCTTGACCCTAGCACCAGGGAGTCAACATACCAACCTGGAGTCTCGTTTACGGCCACAGAAATGCCTATCTATTCCTCTTATAATTGAATCCCCTATAACTATTGCATTCCCACACTTTTTACTCCTCCCCTGTGCAGCAGAGCCAACTGTGGTGCAACGAATTGGGCTGTTGCTGCTTTCCCCCGAGAGGCCATTCTCCCCAACAGTATCCAAAGCAGTACATCTGTTTTGCAGGGGAATAGCCACAGGAGATTCCTGCACTGCCTGCCTGGACCTCTTGCTCTGCCTGATGGTCACCCATTTCCCTCCTGCCTGTGGGGTCTGAGCCTATTTTGTGACCACCTCTCTATACGTGCTATCCACGATACTCTCCACCTCATGGATGCTCCACAGTGTCCCCAGCTGCTGCTCCAGATCCGAAACCCGGGCTTCCAGGAGCTGCAGCTGGACACACTTCCTGCACACATGCTGGTCCCGGGCACTGGAATTGTTCCCGGCTTCCAACATGGAGCACGAGGAGCACACCACAGCTTTGAGCTCTCCTGCCATGACTTAACCCTTAAATTAAATTAAACCTTCTGGAAGATCTTAATGTCCAATAATATCAGTTACTCTAGGGCCCTTCTTCCCTGGTCCTCGTTACTACAGAACTGACTAAAAAAAAATCTACTTACTATATTTGAACTAAAGTTTAAACTTTTCTTACCTGAGATACATACCCAGCTATTTAGAGCTATTCCCTAACAGCAGGTATTAAGGAGATAATAGCAGGACATTTAGAAAATCATAATATAATCAGGCAGAGCCAACATGGTTCTGCAAAAGGGAAGTCGTGTTTGACTAATTTGAGGAAGTAACAAGCTAGATGAATAAAAGGGAACCTGTAGACATGGTGGTACATGGATGTCTAAAAGGCATTTGATAGGGTGCCACATCAAAATAAGAGCTCATGGTGTAGTGGGTAACATATTAGCATGGTTAGAGGATTGGTTAGCTAACAGGAAGCAGAGAGTAGGGATAAATGAGTCATTTTCGGATTGGCACGCCATTACTAGTGGAGTCCCACAGGGATCAGTGCTGTGACCTCAACTATTTACAATCTATATCAATGACTTGGATGAAGGGACAGAATGTCTGGTTGCTAAATTTGCTGATGACACAAAGATAGGTAGGAGAGTAAGCTGTGAAGAGGACATAAGGAGTCTGCAAAGGATATAGATAGGTTAAGTGAGTGGGCAAAAATTTGGCAGATGGAATACAATGTGGGAAAATGTGAACTTGTCCACTTTGGCAGGAAGAACAGAAAAGCAGTATATTATTTGAATGGCGAGGGACTGCAGAACTCTATGGTACAGAGGGATCTGGATGTCCTGGTACATGAATCACGGGTAGAGCAAGTGATTAGGAAGGCAAATGGAATTTTGGCCTTTATTGCAAGGGGAATCAAGTATAAAAGTAGGGAAGTGTTGCAACAGCTGTAGAGGGCCTTAGACTGCATCTAGAGTACTGTGTACAGTTTTGGTCTCCTTATGTGTGAAATGATATAATTGCATTAGAAGCAGTTCAGAGAAGGTTCACTCAACTGATTCCTGGAATGAAAGGTTGTGCAGGTTGGGCCTATACCCATTGGAGTTTAGAAGGATGAGAGGTGATCTTATTGAAACATATAAGATCCTGAGGGGACTTGACAGGGTGGATGCTGAGAGGATGTTTCACCTTGTGGAGGAGTCTAGAACTAGGGGACACAGTTTAAAAATTAGGGGTCTCCCATTTAAGACTGAGATGAGGAGAAATTTTTCTCTCCGAGAGTCTTTAGCCTGTGGAATTCTCTTCCCCAGAAAGCAGTGGAGGCTGGGTCATTGAATATATTCAAGGTTGAGTTAGATAGATTTTTGATCGACAAGGGAGTCAAGAGTGGGGTGCAGACAGGAAAGTGGAGTTAAGGTTACAATCAGATCAGCCATGATCTTATCCAAATGGCAGAGCAGGCTTGAGGGGCTCGATAGTCAACAGGAAAACAACATAAAGACTTAACTCATTAACAATTTAACCACCTATCATCTCAGGGCCCATTTTATAACTTGTGTGAATTTTTTTTTCATATCCTTTCTGTGAAAAAAATGGCCAAAATATCTTGAAATGTGACATGCTACAGGAAGAAAGCATAGAAGTAACATGTTTATAAATCCAGCTTGTTGCCATGTATAACGTATCCTTAGTACCAAATGACTATGATTATGTTTAACAGTACGTTGGTGACTGTCTCTAACTTTAAATGCAGCCTTGTTGTAATATTAAACAAACATGTCACAGCATATTCTAAGTTTGCACAAGCAACAACTGACAGCCAAGTCCAAATAAGCAAATAGATATTTGTTTGCTAGCCCATTTTGTTAAAGAGACCTAACTTTAAACTGTTTCCAATGCAATAATTGTTTTAAACTTAATAGAATAATCTTATTTGCTACATTTAAATGTATACATAGTTGTTCCACAAACTACCTTGCAGGACAGTTATTTAAGGATAGAAATTCCAATGAGTAAATTCATCTACGAATGCGCACTATTTACGTAAAATGTAACCCTTTCATTTCTACCACTTAGTTGCATTTTATTACTTAGAAATAGCATTACTGCATTCAGATTGGTATGAATATGTGGTTTTGTAGTCATTTAACTTTCATAATATTTACAATCCAGAAGACTTTTCCACAGGGCGGCACAGTGGCGCAGTGGTTAGCACTACAGCCTCACAGCTCCAGGGACCCGGGTTCGATTCTGGGTACTGCCTGTGTGGAGTTTGCAAGTTCTCCCTGTGTCTGCGTGGGTTTTCTCCGGGTGCTCCGGTTTCCTCCCACAAGCCAAAAGACTTGCAGGTTGGTAGGTAAATTGGCCATTATAAATTGTCACTAGTATAGGTAGGTGGTAGGGAAATATAGGGACAGGTGGGGATGTTTGGTAGGAATATGGGATTAGTGTAGGATTAGTATAAATGGGTGGTTGATGGTCGGCACAGACTCGTTGGGCCGAAGGGCCTCTTTCAGTGCTGTATATCTAATCTAATCTAATCTATATCACAATAGTGTTGTGTCACCTTAGATAAATATTAATCTCTACCTTGTCATGCATCTGTTCTTGGCATTGATTAATTTTCTTTCCATTTTATCTAAAGGTTACACAAGCCCGAACTTGACAACTTAACATGAGATTCATTGTTGAAGAGCTTCTAGAGTAATCTATTCTGTGTGATCCTCCTTCATACTGTGGATCCTTCTTAATTTACATTGTGTTATGAATGCTGGACCTTGTAACATGATTATGTCTTCAAAAATTCTGATTTTTAAAAGTTCAAGATGGAGTCCAGAAGGTCAGCTAACCTCATCTCCACTCTGCAAAAGGTTACCAGGACAACAGAGAATACAGATCAAAGACTGTCTTCTAAAAACAGAGACTACAGCACAGTGGGTTTCGCCCTCTCAGACTTTTGGATCATAAAACAAGGAGTCAGCCTATGGGAATTTGCAAACGAACCAGGCTGGTGCTAACACCTGGGGACAATGGAAAAGCCCGAGTAGCTTTGTGAACTCAGACTTCTGGTCCCTGCATTTTGGAGCAGAATAATAAAATATTGACTTCTAAATCCAGATAAATTTAACAGACTTTCAGAAGGCAATCAGGCTGTAAAAGAAGGAACCAACATTTGTGGCCTCAGACAGGCTGTAAGAAGGGATCCATCGGAGTGTGGCCTCAGGGCAAGCTGTAAGAGAAGACACCCAGCAGTAGCAGTTGGAGAGAGGGAGTGGGAGAGAACACCTGCTCTCTGAAGACTTACAGTGAAAAGCTGTGAAAACCTGAACCTGTTTTTGAGAGTCCAAGGTTGTGAAAGAGTAAAGGACCCACAGGATCACCAGAAATTATACTGTCCACGGAACTGCTCGGAGAAATGAGCGAAGAGAATACTGATCTTTTTAAATATCTGGGAGATCCAACCCATTACAACTGGGAGGAGTTTGGGACTTATAACCGCAAAGGATTTCGTCACCAAAAAGGACTGTGTAACATATAAATATTGTGTGAGGTTCTCAAGTGTTTAAGTAAAGAGAATACTTTATTTGTAATGTAGAATGTCAGCTACTATTTAGTTAATTGGTAATTTCTTATAGTTTAGTTGTTATAATAAAGTCTTAAAACATGAAATTGTGTAATTCCTAAAATTGGTCTGGCAGTCCATTATATATATTTTTTTATTTATATTTAGAGATACGGCAATGAAACAGGCCCTTCGGCCCACCGAGTCTGTGCCGACCATCAACCACCCATTTATACTAACCCTACACTAATTCCATATTCCTACCACATCCCCACCTGTCCCTATATTTCCCTACCACCTACCTATACTAGGGGCAATTTGTAATGGCCAATTTACCTATCAGCCTGGAAGTCTTTGGCATGTGGGAGGAAACCGGAGCACCCGGAGGAAACCCACGCAGACACAGGGAGAACTTCCAAACTCCACACAGGCAGTACCCAGAATTGAACCCAGGGCGCTGGAGCTGTGAGGCTGCCGTGCTAACCACTGCGCCACTGTGCCGCCCCTAAATCTTGTATTTTTCACGTTAACGATCTCTCTGAGGTTGTAACAATTGGTTCATCTATTGTGACGGTTGAGAGACAAGAGCCTTGATGAGACCGCACCTGGAGTATTGTGTGCAGTTTTAATCTCCTTACCTAAGGAAAGATGTACTTGCCATAGAAGGAGTGCAACGAAGGTTCACCAAACTAATTCCTGGGATGGAGGGATTGTCCTATGAGGAAAGATTAAATGACTGGGCCTTTATTCTCTGGAGTTTAGAAGAATGAGAGGTGATCTCATTCAAACATACAAACTTCTTACAGGGCTTGACAGGGTAGATGAAGGAAGGATGTTTCACCTGGCTGGGGAGCCTAGAACCAGGGGACACAGTCTCAGAATAAGGGGCAAGCCATTTAGGATTGAGATGAGGAGAAATTTCTTCACTCAGAGGGTGGTGAATCTTTGGAATTCTCTGCTCCAGAGGGCCGTGAAGGCTCATCTCAAGACTGAGATCAATAGATTTCTAGGTATTAAAAACATCAAGGGATACGGGGATAGTGCAGGAAAATGATGTTGAAGTGGAGGATCAGCCATGATCTCATTGAATGGTGGAGCAAGCTCGAAGGGCTGACTGGCCTACTCCTGCTCCGATTTCTTATGTTCTTATGTAAAAGTATTAGTGCTGTCAGATTTGCACAAAGACATATACAAATTTAATATAAATGGGAAAGCAACCATGAACAGCACTGGTTAGGGAAGAGCGGGGAGCAGACGCCGTTGTTGGTCTGTGGTGTTGTGCACTCTGCACGGGTGGGTATTTTACCGGGTGGCGTTACAGGATGGTGTGTTACTGGGTGACATTACTGGGTGGGCATGTTGCCAGGTGAACTGCACAGGTGGCCATGCTATCGAGTGAGGGGTTGACTCTTAGCAAGGGTGGGCACCGAGGGCCATTAGTGAGAGAGCCGAGAGGAGTAGCAAAGGCAAAGCTTCCAAGGCAACTTCATCTCTACATGGATAGCACTCTGGAGGCCTACTGATTACCTGGCATAGGTCTCATACACCCTGTATTTTTGGACCCCCGTGGCATGATGCAGCGCCTCTGAAGGAGGGAAGGCCAGGAGGCAGGTGTGCCTGTCCATGAAGCTCCACAATGAGAGCAGCAGCAGCTGGCCATGCCTGCGCCAGAGTTTGGAATTAGCTACCTCCAAATGTCTAGGCGGCATTATCAACAAAGACCATGGCTGTCCAGGAAGGCTTTCACTGACTTATGCGCCATGCTGCAGGACGGCTTGCGACCTATGGGATTCAGTAGTCAACCTATGCCAGTAGCCTTGAAGATCACCATGGCACTTAACTTTTACATGTCTGAATCATTCCAAGGATCTGCTAGGGGTATATGTGGCATCTCCCAGGCAGAAGCCCACTGCTGCATCAAGGAGGTGACCAATGTCCAAGACAGCTGGAAACTATGTGCGCTACTGGACCGACCCTGACAGTCAAGCTGAAAGGGCCATCAGATTTGGGGGGGGGGGCCCATCGCTGGATTTCCCCCGGGAGTAAGGTGTGATAAATTGCACACATGTGGCCATCAAGGCTCCAACGGACCAGCCAGCCGCCTTCATCAACAGGAACGGCTTCCATTCCATCAATGTTCAGTTGGTCTGTGACCACAGAAAGCGTTTCCTTCAAGTGTGTGCCCACTTCCCAGGAAGCAGCCACAACGCCTACATACTTAGACAATCCCAGGTGCCGCAGCTTTCAGGCACCCTGCTCACCTTCAGGGATGGATTCTTGGAGACAAGGGCTACCCACTGAAGTCATGGCTACTGACGCCTGTGAAGAATCCTTGCACTGCAGTGGAAGACAGGTACAACACTTGCCACAGCTCCACCCGAGCGACTATCGAGGAGGCCATTGGACTGCTGAAGATGAGATTCCGGTGACTGGATCGATCCAGTGGAGCCCTGCAGTATGTCCCAGCAAAGATCTTACAAATCATGGTGGTCTGCTGTGCTCTGTACAATCTAGCACTGCAGAGGGGGGAGGCTTGCATGATGAGGACATGATTGGTCGCCACTCCCCAACCGACGAGGAGGACGTGGAAGAGGCAGATGAGCAAGCAGCACTGGATGTTAAACCCTTTGCACCGGAGGCCAGGCATATTGCGCGACAGGTCAAGGAGGCAAGAGACAGTCTCATGCCTATCCACTTCCAGCCACCATGATGACTTCTCAGAGTGAAGTCAATAAAGACTCACCTCAATGCATTCAATCTGTTGCCTCCTTTCTATTTGGGTTCCGTGCCTAGCACCCAGCTTAACCATGTGCTCTGGCCCATGTGTGACGCTTACCAAAGGAAGGCTGTACTTAAACTGACAGTCCGCTCAGGGAGAAGGGTGAAGTCAGCATCTTATAATTAAGGCATGAAAAAATAAGCATTTTCCACAATGAGTGGTAACTTCAATAACAAAAAACCTTTATATGACAAACCAAATGGCAATTGTCAAATATCCATGAAACCCCAAGTGTGTCTAGTTGTTTTCTTTATACGTTTTCGAGTGCTTCCATGAGATGTGACCCCTGCATGAACAGCTGAGCTGGAGGAAGGATGCTGATCATGCTGCCCATGGCCTGTGATGACTTCGGTGAGTGTCCTCTGGCTGCCTGAGGCCTGGAGGGCCCTGGCTGCTGTTGTGTTTTCTGAACCTCTGTGCTAGTGACTACTACATACAAGACACTGACGACTCAACACAGGATCAATAACACAATAACATGGGTTCTTTATTTAAGGATAGTTCTGTGTGCAAACACAGGTCTTCACTATACAAATACTTTCTTCAGACTGCCCTCAGACCAGAAGTCACATGGTGTGTCACATCACAGTTCTTACAGTGCTGTGCATTATAACATGACCACACCTCTTAAAAGGTGTACCACAATTTCCCTCTTTTTTCAAATAAAAACATATCCCCCCTCAAATAGGTAAAAGTTAACTGTATACAATTCAACAATACAGTAACAGGAGATAAACATACATGGTACAAAACAGTAGCAGAGACATGTAGACTCATCAGTCACGATAACATAAAGGTGGTTTGATCAAACATCCTGATTTAGAAACAGGATAACTGTTCTTACCATCCCAAACAGATTTGCATGGTCTGTTCCCTTTGGAAGGAGAATGCATAGTGTTTTTTAGAATTAGAATATTACAGCGCAGTACAGGCCCTTCGGCCCTCGATGTTGCGCCGACCTGTGAAACCATCTGACCTACACTATTCCATTTTCATCCATATGTCTATCCAATGACCACTTAAATGCCCTTAAAGTTGGTGAGTCTACTACTGCTGCAGGAAAGGCGTTCCACGCCCCTTCTACTCTCTGAGTAAAGAAACTACCTCTGACATCTGTCCTATATCTACCACCCCTCAACTTAAAGCTATGTCCCCTCGTGTTTGCCATCACCATCCGAGGAAAAAGACTCTCACTATCCACCCTATCTAATCCTCTGATTATCTTATATGTCTCTATTAAGTCACCTCTCCTCCTCTTTCTCTCCAATGAAAACAACCTCAAGTCCCTCAGCCTTTCCTCGTAAGACCTTCCCTCCATACCAGGCAACATCCTAGTAAATCTCCTCTGCACCCTTTCCAAAGCTTCCACATCCTTCCTATAATGCGGTGACCAGAACTGCACGCAATACTCCAGGTGCGGTCTCACCAGAGTTTTGTACAGCTGCAGCATGACCTCGTGGCTCCTGTTACGACGATGGCAGGAGTAATGCACTGTTAATTCAGTCCCACTACTCCACAGGTCACAGCATATTAGTAAAGTTTCCCACTTACTGGAAAAATAGCTAAATTAATCACTTTATTTATTCCCAGAATAAAGCATGCCAAAACCAGGTTTCTTTAAAACAATAAATAGTTAACTTTTATTAATAAACCAAGTTTTAAATGATAATGAGATGAATCTAAATGTATGAAAACATTTTATAACTCCTTAATCTTCCTAACCCTCATGCACACACATACATTCAATTACCAACAGTTAACCAGGAAAATGGTTAAATTGATTTTATAACAATTTCTTAGGGATAATAAAATAACTGGATTGTAACTTCTGGTAGTATTTTCCTTTAACTGTGAGGTGTCCCCGAGTCGAATAGTCAGATGCCACTTGATGTCTCTCCAGGTGAAATTAATGAACAGTCTATGGTGGGTAGGCATTTAAGGTAGTTTGTCTGCAGCAGCGTCACACAGATCTTTCAGCAACAGGTTGTAGCAACAAGTTGATTTAAGTTTTAAAGTAGCAGTCTAACAGTAGAAACTTTCTTGAGTTCAGGAATTTACAAAACACAAAAGTCAACAGGACTTACTCTCAGCAAAGGAGCCTTCTCCACAGAGCACAGCACTACAGAACTCACTCTTGAAGTTGGGATTCTTGACTGGAGGCAACAGCAACTTGCCACACCCAAAACATGGGATTCCCTTCTCCGAAGCAGTGTTTCTCCACAGAGTGTAGCAATTCCTCTTTTCTCTGGGTCTCTTCCTCTTTAATATAGGAATTATTTTGAGAGAGAGAGAGAGAGAGTTTTCTGGGCTGTATTCCTGGCCAGTTTCCAGCAGTAACACTTTTAGCTGCTCACAGCTCCCCTGGTCTCTTTCATACTGCCAAAATGAAACTCAAAACCCTTTTTTAACAAACAACAAGACAATTGTAAAATCTTCCTGTTGCTTGGATACAAATTGCCTTGCAGCCTGCACTCCAAATGCCAAATGTCAACATTCAAGGCTCACAGAAAACCCTTTATCTCAGTCTTAAAGGCACACAGAATTCCCAGTTTTTTGAAAAAAACTCTAATGACAATAGACTCTGCCAGAGACTTTGTCTTCAATCTCGTCTGGTTTGCAATAGAGTCTTCCATGGATCTGGGTTCATGAACTATTCTGATCTGACCTCTTTTCCTACACAATGTGGCACCAGTAGATGAAGTAATCTCATACGAACATGATTCTGGTCGAACCCTGGAGACTTGAGCAGTACGCCATGTACCAGTTACAGGATTCTGTATCGTGACCTGTTGTCCTACCATTAATTTTGAAAGCTCACTTCCAGCATGACTATTCTGTACCTCTCTCACCTTCCCGCAATAACTCCAAAAGAGTGTCCCTAACTTCAAGGTAAATGGAACGATGGAAACTAGGAAGATCAGTACGAAGCTGGCGCCCGAGCATAAGCTCAGCTGGGGATAGAATCGTAGACCTCAACAGAGTTGCATGTAGGTGGAGCATAGCAAAATGCAAGTCTTGATCCGTCTGCTGGAAGTTAGTAATTAGCAATTTGTGCGAATCATATGTTCCGCAAGACCATTGAAATGTGGATAATGAGGTGAAGATGTGCAATGCGTAACACCCCATTTCTGACATGTCATGAAACGATTTTCCAGTGTACTGATACCCACTATTAGAAATCACCTCCTCGGTGCCCCAAATAAACTGAAGATAGCACTGAGACTGCTTGCTACCATAGAACTCGACGTGTCACGTAGCCGTCAGATAATCGGATACTTCGAAAAATAATCTGTGACAAGTAATCAGAGCAATTAATGTGGAATAGATCAGTGGTAATCTTCATCCATGGGAATGCAGGAATCTCATGAGGAGTGAACGGTTCCTGACGTTGACTCATTGGTGAACCTGACATACCTGACCTGTCTGAACGACGGATGCAATATCGTCATTGATACTGGGCCAATATACCATCTCCCTGACCAACCACCTGATACAGTCAATACCCATATGCGATTGGTGAAGCTGTTGGAGTATGTCAGCCCGTAGCGATGCAGGGATCAAGACTTGCCTACCCTTACAAATTACACCATGCGCAATTCCAAACTCAGCTCTGAAGTTCCAGAACTACCTGATGGGATTTAGCCATGCCTTTTATGGAGTCCAGCCAACCTTCCACTATAGTATTCCATAGCTCCTGGAATATGTGATCCGTTGCCATCCCAACTCGTAGTTAGTTCACTTCGGGCAACGAAAATGTGGCCAAGTCAATATGCCGTACATCCTCGAGCTCCACATCGACAAGGTCAACCTGCCAGATGACGGAAACATCTTCGGCCTTCGTCAGGTTAGGCAACCAGCTCAGTGTGTCTGAGATGGTCATCAACTTGCCCTATTTATACTTCACAACACAATCATATCCTTGTATTTTCACCAGCAAGCGCTGAATGCATGGTGGTGCGTTCATCAAAGGCTTCCTCCAAATCATTTCCAGAGATTTGTGGTTAGTTTCCACGACAAAGCGCTTACCAAAGAGGTATGTGTGGAAAAGTCAAATACCAAAAACAAGAGCCAAGGTTTCTCTTGATATTTGAGAAATTAGCCTGAGCTGGCGACAAAGCTTTGGACACAAAAGCAATTGGCTGCCCATTTTGTAATAAACAGGCACCCAGACCCTTGTGCAAGGTATCAACTTCCAACATGTTAACCTCCGCTGGGTCATAGAACTAAAGAATCAAGGCATTTTCTTTCAGCGAGGTCTTCAACTGATCGAAGAGTACAGTCTTCCTGCCAAAGGAAATGAGTGTCCTCTTTCAGCAGATCGCTCAGTGGTGCCACTTTGAGTGAAACCTGGAATAAATGGGGACAGGAAATTGAAAAGTCCTAGGCATCTCTGGAGGTCTTCCTTTTCCTGCGGAATAGGCATTGCGCAGACGTCATCCAACTTGCTTGGTGAACATTAATCTAACAACGCACCAAGGCTCCTTCGATAGCACCTTCCAAACCCACGACCTCTACCACCTAGAAGGATAAGGGCATCAGATGCATGGGAACACCACCACCTGTAAGTTCCCCTCCAAGCCACACACCATCCTGACTTGGAACTATATCGCCATTCCTTCACTGTTGCTGGGTCAAAATCCTGGAACTCCCTTCCTAAAAGCACTGTGCATTTACCTACCCCACAAGGACTGCAACGGTTCAAGAAGGTAGCTCATCACCACCTTCTCCAGGGCAATTAAGGATGGGCAATACACGCTGGCCTAGCCAGGGACGCCCACATCCCTTGAACGAATAAAAAAAAATTTGCCGCTGTTAAAGACAAGACCTTCTTTTCGTGCCGCACCCATCAGAGCATGCAGGTTGCGGTCATGCTCTGCTCTGGTCCTGCCCACCACAGCAATATCGTCTGCAATACGCAAAGACTCTGGCACCTGACTCATGATGCGGTCCATGTGTTGCTGAAACACATCTTGGCTGATGGGCAAGCTGAAAGGGAGCTGCTGGAAGCCTTACCTACCAAAAGGTGTGCGGAAGATCGTGAGCTCTTGTGATTGTTTAGCTAAGTGCACAGACCAATAACCATTTTTGGCATCTAGCTTTGAAAAGAATTGTGTACCTGCAAACTTGGGATTCAACTCTTCAATGGTGAAACCTTATGTGAACATCTTTTGAGAGCCCAGTTTAGCCTGCGGGGGTCAAAATATACCTGCATGGTGCTGTGCCTTTTTACCTCAGGGGAGGGAGCTACACCAGTCAATGTGGTCCTAGACACACTGTAAGATACCATCCACCTCCATCTTATCAAGCTCAGTCGAGTTTGGCTTGGATATGGACGCTACATTTTTGGGGTAGGTCGATGGTGGATGTTGCATCATCCTATAGGTGTAGTGTACCGTCCCCCTCGAAGCTACGAATTCTCTCGAAACAGTCAGGGTAAATCAACATGAGATCCTCTGTGAATTGGTTTGTCCTCTATGCTTGGTTTGCTCTCATGGCTTATTAATTAGGGTCAAATCCCTGCATGCCTGTAGTCTTACAATAGCAGATCCATCCAATTGGATGATGTAAAAAAGTTGGGATTTTCATTCCGATTGGTTGTATTTGCAACTTAGCTCATTAGCATATTGAGATCTTAAAGGGACAACACTCTTAAGATGATCATACAGCAACCATGGCTCGCCATTTACCCGGATATATATTCTTTCGTATGCATAAAGGTAAAATATTTGTGCTGGCACCCATGTCCACCTTTGCCAAGAGCTCATGCGTGCCCTCCTTTTTCAGACATAGAACACGAATAGTCGCAAATGTCTCCAGTACTTGGATAGAACCAACTGGAATCTGGTGAAGAGTAAAAAGTTGAGCAAGTGATGCAAAACTCTAAACAGATTCAGAAAGTTACCTTTGTAGTCGAGGTGCAAGACAGCTGCAGGACAATTAGTAGATAATGTCTGGACCTTTTGTTAGTTATGGCTTTAGATTGAAACTATATCACATCAATTAATGTGTTGAACGGTGATTAATAAATAATTCCTTAAATTAACTCTGACTGGTCCCATGTACTTCTGTAAATAATAATAAATGTTGCAATCAGTTCACAAGCAATAGTTCTTACATTCACATTCATTGAAGTACCCATCCAAATATACTTTCCAAATGTGCACTCACCAATACTACCGGGAGCTCATTACCAGAAATTAGCATCAGCAATAACAGCATTAGAATTCGAGAGATCCCATGACATGCGCTCTCACTGGAACAGAAATATATAAGAGGGAGACCTGTTGCCAGAATTAATTGATCATGTAAAGTGCTTTATTTTGGAGTTTGCAGCATGAAAAAACTTTCAAGAGGGATTTCTGGTGTTCTGGAAAAGCCTTGCACACAAACTAGGAGCAGGAGCAAGCTATTCAGCCCCTCGAGCCTGCTCCACCCATTCATTAAGATCATAGCTAATCTGTTTGTAGAATCTACTCAACTTTGCTGCCTACCCCCCGATACCCTTTGACTCCCTTGTTAGTCAAGAATTTATCTAACTCTGCCTTAAAAACAATGACCCTGCCTCCACTGCTCTCCGGGAAAGAGAGTTCCATGGACTCACGACCCTCTGAGAGAAAAATTTTCTCCCCATCTTTGTCTTAAATGCGAGACCCCTAATTTTTAAATGGTGCCCCCTAGTTTTAGTCTCTCCCGCAAGGGGAAACATCCTTTCAACTTCCACCCTGTCAAGTCCCCTCAGGATCTTATATGTTTCAATAAGATCACCTCTCAGCCTTCTAAACTCCAATGAATACAGATCCAATCTGTCCAATCTTATCTCATAAGATAACCCTCTCATCCCAGGAATCAGTTAAGTGAACCTTCTCTGAACTGCTTCCAATGAATTTATATCATTTCTTAAGTATGGAAACCAAAACTGTACACAATATTCTCGATGTGGTCTCACCAATGCCCTGTACAACTGTAGCAAAACATCTCTACTTTTCTATTCCATTCACCTTGCAATAAACAACAACATTGCATTTGCCTTCTTAATCACTTGCTGTACCTGCATATTGATCTTTTTGTGTTTGTATACTAGGACACCCAGATCCCGCTGCATCTCAGAGTTCTGCAGTCTCTCTCCATTTAAATAATATGTTGCTTTTCTATTTTTCTGGCCGAAGTGGACAAGTTCACACTTTCTCACATTTTATACTCCATCTGCCAAATCTTTGCCCACTCACTTAACCTATCTATATCCCTTTGCAAGTCATTGATATAGATTGTAAATAGTTGAGGCCCCAGCACTGATCCCTGTGGGACTCCATTAGTTACAGCTTGCCAACCTGAAAACAACCAGGGTAATTTGGCAAATTGGATTCAAAATTGGCTTAGTGGAAGGAGGCAGACGGTGATGGTAGAGGGTTGCTTTTGTGAATGGAGGCCTGTGACCAATGGGGTACCGCAGGGATCGGTGCTGGGACCCTTGCTGTGTACATTAATGATTTAGACGTGAATATAGAAGGTATGATCAGTAAAAGTTCACAGATGACACAAAAATTGGTGGTGTCACAAACAGTGAGGAGGAAAGCCTTAGATTACAGGATGATATAGATGGGCGGAGCTGTGGCAAATGGAGTTTAATCCTGAGAAGTGTGAGGTGATGAACTTTTGGAGGTCTAATAAGGCAATGAAATATACAATGGATGGTAGGACCCTAGGGAGTACAGAGGGTCAAAGGGACATTGGGGTGCTTGTCCATAGATCACTGAAGGCAGCAGCACAGGTAGATAAGGTGGCTAGGAAGGCATACGGGATACTTGCCTTTATTCGCCGAGGCATAGAATATAAGAGCAGGGAGGTTATGATGGAGTTGTATAAAATGCTGGTTAGGCCACAGCTGGAGTACTGTTTACAGTTCTGGCCACCACACTATAGGAAGGATGTGATTGCAATGGAGAGGGTGCAGAGGAGATTCACCAGGATGTTGCCTGGGCTGGAGCATTTCAGTTATGAAGAGAGACTGGATAGGCTGGGGTTGTTTTCCTTGGAGCGGAGAAGGCTGAGGAAGGTGTACAAAATTATGAGGGGCATTGATAGGATAGATAGGAAGAAACTTTTTCCCTTAGCGGAGAAGTCAATAACTAGGGGGCATAGATTTAAAGTAAGGGGCAGGAGGTTTAGAGGGGAGTTGAGGAAGAATATTTTCACCCAGAGGGTGGGTTGGAATCTGGAACACACTGCCTGAAAGGGTGGTAGAGGCAGGAACACTCAAAACATTTAAGAAGTATTTAGATGAGCACGTGAAATGTCATAACATACAAGGCTACGGGCCATGTGCAGCGAAATGGGATTAGTTTGGACAGGTGCTTGATGGTCGGCTCAGGTGCGTTGGGCCGAAGTGCCTGTTTCTGTGCTGTAAAATTCTATGACTCTAACCCATTTATGCCTACTCTCTGTTAGCTGTTTCCTGTTCAGTAATCTTTGATGTGACACCTTGTCAAGTGCCTCCTGAAAATCCAGGAACACCGTATCTACTGGTTCCCCTAATCCACGCTGCTTGTTACTTCCTCAAAGAACTCTAATAAATTAGTCAAACACGTTTTCCCTTTCACAAAACTATGTTGACTCTGCCTGATTGCATTGAGACTGTCTAAATGACCTGCTATAACGTCCTTAATAATAGATTCCAGTATTTTCCCTATGACAGATGTTAAGCTAACTGGCCTGTAGTTTCCTGCTTTCTGTCTTCCTCCTTTCTCGAATAGCAGAGTTACATTCGCTATTTTCCAATTTGATGGGACCTTTCTAGAATCTAGGGAATTTTGGAAAATTAAATGCATCCACTATCTCAGCAGCCACTTCTTTTAAGACCATGGGATGAAGTACATCAGGACCTGGGGACTTGTCAGCTTTTAATTCTAATCATTTTCTAAGTACCCTTTCCCTGGTGATGCTAAATGTTTTAAGTTCCTCCCTCCCTTTCAACTCTTGATTCCCAATTATTTCTGCGATGTTATTTGTATCCTTTATTGTGAAGACAGATGCAAAAAATCTGTTCAATTCCTCCGCCATTTCCTTATTTTCCATTATTAACTCCCCAGACTCACTCTCTCGAGGACCAACACTCACTTTACTTACTCTTTTCCTTTTTAAATACCTGTAGAAACTCTTACTATATGTTTTTTTCTGTTTTTAATTTCTCTCTCATTATTCTTTTTGTCATTCTTTGCTGTTTTTTATATTCTGTCCAATCTTCTGACCTGCCACGACTCTTCGCTGAATTGTACGCTTTTTCTTTCAATCTTTAACTTCCTTAGTTAGCCACGGATGGTGCGTCCTTCCCCAGAGTCTTTCTTTCTCATTGGAATGTATCTGTGCTTAGTGTTATGAAATATCTCCTTAAGTGTCTGCTACTGCATCTCTACTGACCTATCCCTTAATCTAATTTCCCAGTTTACATTCGCCAGCTCTGTCTTCAAACACTCAAAATTACCCTTATTTAAGTTTAAAACACTCTTCTTAGATCCATTCTTCTCACCCTCAAACTGAACGCGAAATTCAGTTATGTTGTGATCACTGCTACCCAGGGGCACCTTTACTATGAGGTCATTAATTAATCCTGTTTTGTTACATAATACCAGATCTAGAGTAGCCTGCTCTCTGGTTGGCCCTAGAGCGTGCTGCTCTAAGAAACTGTCCAGAAAACACTCCATGAACTCATCCTCCAGGCTACCTTAGCCAATCTGATTGATCCAATCTGCAGATTAAAATCACCCATGATTATCACCGCACCTTTCTCACAAGCCCCATTATTTCTTCCTGTATACCCGATCCTACAGTGTGATTACTGTTAGGGGGCTCATAAACTACTCCCACAAGTGACTTCCTACCTTTACTATTTCTTATCTCTACCCAAACTGATTCTACATCTTCATTTTTTGACTTTGCACTGTGATGGAGCTGGATTAGCCTCCGAAAGCCTTTGAGGCGACCAGGAAATGTTATTTCCCAACCACAGCAAAAGGTTCTGAGTGTAAACTATCGGATTCTGCATAGGCATTCTATTGTATGCCCTTTTAATGGATGAGCAATGCATGCTGGAGGAAAAGAGAGTGAGATAGCATTTGAGGAAACATTGCTCTACAAGTTATTACCACCACCCAAACAATCTGCAGGCCAAACAGATCCTATGAAGCTTTTAGTGAGGAACTCTGTGATAGAGAAATGTACTTTATAAAAGAGGCAACAGGAGAAATAATGCCTACTATCATTTGACAACCTATAGCCAACATTCTTTGCCTAGACAGCTCTGCCTGTGGCTGTGAATATAACACAATCAAGTTTAATGCCACAGGTTCATTTCAACCAGCCTTGGGAGGTCTGTGCAATATCATCTGGGGGTTAGCCAACCATGCATTTGTCAGGTCAATGACACACTTTTTAAGGAGCTTGGGAATTCATCCAGGTTGGCATGACTGTGTGTTATGTTTAATCACATTGCTGGCTTTCCCAAAGTGCAGAGTGCAATAGATAGTTCCCACTTGTTATTGCAAGCTGCTACTAACGTGTGACCAGATGCATGCAGATTTACAGGATTTTGCTGTGATGCATACTTCTTCACAAGTTCTGCCCTCCTTGAGTGCTTTAATAAGTCAAGTGAACAGTTAGCTTGGAGTAATAAGGTGTACCCCATGCTGCCATGGATAATGACCTCTCTAAGAATCGCAAGCTGAGGTGGACCACAACAAGGCCTCTATCAAAGTTGTCAAAGAGGGATTTCTCCCGGGTCAGCAGCAGACAGCTGACGTAATAGACCTGCTGGCATCATTCTAATAAAATGGAGCATGGGATTGAAAGTTCTACATGCAAGTAATTTCTGTTATTAGAGATGGCAATGCATAATGTAGGATTCCTAATTAGTACCCCTTTACCACAGAGCCATGCGAACGGTTACTTGAGCAATTATTCATGTTCGAGAGTGAACAGTATGGTACTCAAAGCAAAATAGGACATTGGTCAATGTGTTATTTTGCCTTCCTTTGTGAGGTTATTGAACTTCTTCCAGCACTGCTCTGCAGTTCTGGATAAAAGAAACGGCACTCATTGCCACTGCCACCTCATCCACATGGCATTTGAGACATTTTTCTGAAGCTTACTTCAAGGGCACTCAGCAGGCTTTCTTTTACTGCATTTCATCCAGGAGCATCTAAAGATTGGTCTAATCAAAATTATGTGCTCTATCTGCCTCCTTTAAATGCGCTGCTCCCTTTTTGGGTTCCCCTGTCAAATAGTTAACTTAAATATATACTTTAAAAGTGACACATAAGCCAACCAACTTAACAGTCAGTTCACTTTTCTACTTACCTGCTGATCCCCCAACCTGCTGCTGCAATCTTCAGCAATTTTTGGCTTTTTATAAGCTCCACTCCTAATTTCCAAGCCCTTTTCCCTTGCACACTCCTCCTGTATACACAGGAGTTACACTACTGAACCACCAATGGTTAGTTAAATGAGCTGACAGCACTGGATAGCATCAGTGTTGGAGAGTGTGGGGGAAAGTCCTGGCTCAGGGGTACCAGAGTAAATGGCCACGTGAAATTCCATGACTAATGTGTTTTTTCCTTTATAATTAGTTATTTTAGTATTTTGGTTATTCATCCATCATGTCACATAAAATGTTTTTTTCTCTAATTTCAATTTTCTCCTCAATAATACTGCATCAAAAATATACTGTCATTTTCAATGAAAAACCATTTTACCCAAACACATTTCAGACAAAAAAACTTCATAGATAAAACTACAATGAGAGTTCTGCATCTATTCTACTTTCTACTTCTAAAGATAACATATATAACACTGAAAATTGAACAGTTCACAAAAAGATTCACCACTTACCCATCCCATCATCCTGTCGCTTCAGCAACTCTGGCCTTCACACACACTCTGCAGTTCCAGGAACACAAACGATGTTGAGAGTAAATGTATCCCTGCACTTCACAGCCCAGCCACCAAACTGAGGCTTGATCATCTCAACCAAACAACTGCACTACTACTCATGCAACTGGTTCCCAACTTTGAGAATGACATGTTTGATAAAATAATAAATAATGGAGTTAATTTCAGAGAAAGTGGAAATTAAGATGCTTACATTTTTATCCATGTCACTCAATAGAAGTATTATAAAATTAGCTATTCGTCATTACTCTGCAGTTTAAAGATGTACAGCTATACACATGAACAAGTCTGGTAACTTACCATATATGGACATTTTGATAAGGAACCTGTAGCGGAAAAAGATATTAAAATTGCCAGACTGTAATGAGCGTTTGGATTCATAAAGGTTTGATCAATGTGTGTAATCAGCTCAAAACTGTAATGCATTTGAAAGTACAACTGCACGTACTGTGTACTGAATCTATGAACATTTGAACTCAACGTTTCAAGAATCTTACTGATTTTGAGGCAGAGGTAGAACATCTAATCATAAACAAAACAATGTCTAACAGTTAGGGGTGGACACTCACACACACAGGACTTAAGTATTCCCACTGGATCTCAACCAGAATTTAGAGCAGGAGCTCCTGTCACCATTCACCATTAAATTCGGGTTAAAAGCCCCCACCTTCTGACTCAGACTTGTGAATGCCACCACTAAACCAAAGGCTCACTCCATACCACAGGGTCATACACACAGAGCAATCAAAGTGTTGCAAAGTGCTTTGGGAGTTAATGACATGGCTAAGAACTGTTAAAGCTCGTTATGGTAATTGGTATAGTATGGTACTACTCTCCACTCCACTCGCACTCAAAATGCAAAGTGCATGAACCTCAACTGATGCACTGCAGGGGCATCCAGTTATCCTAGCTGCAAAGCAGCACAGTACTACTAGAATTGATCCTAAATTAGTGGAAAGGCTCCCAACAGTACACTTACAAGCAACTGAAACAAAGCTGTAGAACATTAGCAAGCTGCAATTATTGAAAGGGAACATGATAGCATCAGTTTGAATGAAAATGGGAAAGCAAAATGCCCTTGGGTCAAACTCATGTTTCCCACTGAACAAAACTTTTGTTAACTGCCAGCATAGAAAACAAAGGCCATGCAATCAAATGGTAGCTGAGAAACAGCTGTTACATTACTTAATCCAACACTGGTCAAACAACCTACCTTCCTGGCCAGTAACACTGGTTGACATTTATGTAATACCAGTTTCTAGACTGGTGGTTTTGTGCTTTGTACAAGCAGCTACCAAACTATTTTATTGAGCTATTAGCATCACAAAATAAGGTACAAGGTAACCAAATATTTTAGAATAAACAACACAAGCATATGTGTTGCAAATATCACAATAAAAAATATGTTTCAATAAAGGGTTAAACACTCACTGAATTGGTAAACACATCCACTGTTTAAAAAGGAATAAACCCTGTTGCAGTCAAACAAGGAGATTAACAAGAGGGGAGCTTTTCGACCCCTCCTCACTTAATCGTAACACCATTATGGCAGCCGGTGTACTTTCGGCTTATAATAAGCATGCGCTTCCTATCTGCCATGTTGGAGGCTTAAAACAAACGCTCACCATCTTTGCCATTTCTAAACCATTGTCTCTAAATTACAACTGTGGTAACTTTTGTGAAAGTCTCTTTGCATTCGTGTTTTTTTGTAATTAGCTCTTTTTGTTTCCCAGAACACAGTTTATTTGCTGCACGTCTTTGAGCAGTTTCAAAGTACTTTTAGGGCATTTCACTACAGTATGAAATCCAGCAGTGACAGCCTCCTGTAGCTCAGTGCCAACAGTCTCAACATTGCCAGTCACAACATTCAAAATCTGCCCCTAGGAAATTGATGTAGTCTGTGAATTTTTTTTTTATTTCCAAAATATACTTTATTCATAAAAATGTGTAAAAATTACATTACCAGTTTCAAACAGCAGCAAGTCAAAAAATACAAACAGTGCAAAGGAGGTCCGTTTGCTTCATTACAATCATGAGTTGCCTCACAACCCTTCCATTTCACATTTGTCATGCCAATTACATTTTTACATTTTACAGCAAATGAAAATTTTCCGGATACAGTCCGAGGGGTTTCCCATGGATCCAGCCCCTCAGTTCAGCTTGGTGGGGGGACCTTACACTGTGGTCTTTCCCCATTGAGCCTTTGCTGTGGCTGCCCCAAGCTTTAGTGCGTCCCTCAGCATGTAGTCCTGGACTTTGGAATGTGCCAGTCTGCAACATTCGGTCGTGGTGTAGTCTGTGAATTTTTGCCCTAACATGTTTCAATCCCAGCCACAGGACAAAAGAGGAGTGTCCAACTAAACACCCCAGCACTGCCCAGCAACACCATTTAGGTTATATTGTCTAACTAGCAAACAGCATCAAATATGTATGTTAATATGTGAAAGCATTAATAATATGTATCTTTATTGTTATGAAATATGCTTCCTTTTCCCTCCTGGCAGATGAAACCAAATGCTTCACCGATATTCATGTCTTGTGCCCAGCACAAAATCCTCATAGAACCTATTGCAACACATCTAACAGTAATTCTTGTTTCATATTGGTCCTGATTTCCTGTCAAAAGAATGGTGAGGCGAGGAGCAGATATGAAGTTAAACTCACATATCAAAAAGTTGCTGTCCAAGTGGTTTATTTTTCACAAATCCATAATTCCTTCTGATGTATCTGTCTGATGTGATACAGTTTAATGGTCTGGCACTCCGAAAGTTTTTATTAAGGCAAAAAAGATGAAATACAGTAAGGGAATGTTTGGTGCAATTGAGGCAAAATCATGCTCGGGAATGGAATGGCTGCCATTGTTGCCTCATTTCACATTAATGTGCCCCTTCTGCTTGCTGTTTATTGTACAACAATAGCATTAGTAATGAGGAAGACTTATCCCTACCTGATCTGTTATCAACAATGAATGCTAGGTGGAAAGCAGTGGGGGAAAGATATTTTTTTTAAAAAGATAACATATAAATTCTTACATTATAACTTTCCACTATTGAATTACTTCATTGTAGAACTGAATTCCACCTGCAACAATTGTTATGATCCCCATGCAGATCAACAAACCAAAAGAACCAAATTTACCAAACTACCCCAATAAAAAAAATGAACAAGATTTCACTTTTATAAATTTCACTTTAACAATCAAACCAAAATAAACATAAATTGAACATGAATTAACTGAAAAATCACAGCCTATATATACAAATTACACATTAACTATTGGGTACAACAAAAATAGATCTCACAAATTTACTGGGCAGTCCACTAAAGCATATTTGGCACCAATTCCAGCTACAATGTGCTTCAACACTCTGAACATCCTCAGGTAGATCTCCAGCTCCTTTCTTCCAAGATGCAGCCACTGATTCTCATATGACAGCAGTTCCCCTTCAAACCGAGCTTCACGGATATGGTCTTCGGCAAAACAACGCACCTCTCCAGAACCTCCTCAGCACTGCTCATGATAGTCTTGATGGAGTGGATCCATCAGTATTAACGTATGTAACAGAAACAGCAGCAAACCCTGGATCCAGCATTCACTTTCTTTAGCCTGCCTGAATTCTACCCCTGCGTGTTTGAACTTGGATTGCTCTGTGTCCTTCTAATCTGGTTCCAACCAGTTTCTGTTACATACAAACATATGAATTAGGAGCAGGAATAGGCCTGAAACCTGAAGTTGACGTTTCAGTTTCTGTTTCCTCAAAAACCTGAAGTTTTAGTTTTCCTTTCAGTTTGGATCGGTGTCAAAAAAAAAGCTTTGAAACCAGAGTCAGTGCACCTAACAGAACACTTGCAGACAGCTTGTACACGCTCCCCCACTGGCCCCGGGCTACATCAAACAATAAAATCAGGGAACGCATATGTAAGAAAAACACAGACGTAACAGTGATTTTTAAAAATTCGTTCATGGGATGTGGGCTTCACTGGCTAGGCCAGCATTTATTGCCCATCCCTAATTGCCCTCGAGAAAGTTGTGGTGAGCTGCCTTCTTGAACCGCTGCAGTCCTTGGGGTGTAGGTTTTTTTTTATTCATTCATGGGATGTGAGCGTCGCAGGCTAGGCCAGCATTTATTGTCCATCCTTAATTGCCCTTGAGAAGGTGATGGTGAGCTGCCTTCTTGAACCGCTGCAGTCCATGTGAGGTCGGTATGCCCACAGTGCTGTTGGGAAGGGAGCTCCAGGCTTTTGACCCAGTGGCAGTGAAGGAATGGCGATATCGTTCCAACTTGGGATAGTGTGTGGCTTGGAGGGGAACTTGCAGGCGGTGGTGTTCCCGTGCATTTACTGCCTTTGTCCTTCTAGGTGGTAGAGGTTACGTGTTTGGAATGTGTTGTCTAAGGAGCCTTGGTGCGTTGCTGCAGTGCATCTTGTAGATGGTACACACTGCTGCCAGTGTGCTTCGGTGGTGGAGGGAGTGAATGTTTGTGGATGGGGTGCCAATCAAGCAGGCTGCTTTGTCCTGGATGGTGTTGAGCTTCTTGAGTGTTGTTGGAGCTGCACCCATCCAGACAAGTGGAGAGTATTCCATACACTCCTGACTTGTGCCTTGTAGATGGTGGACAGCTTTGGGGAGTCAGGAGGTGAGTTACTCGTCGCAGGATTCCTAGCCTCTGACCTGTTCTTGGAGCCACGGTATTTATATGGCTACTCCAGTTCAGTTTCTGGTCAATGGTAACCCCCCAGGATGTTGATAGTGGGGGATTCAGTGATGGTAATGCCATTGAATGTCAAGGGATGATGGTTAGATTCTCTCTAAGTGGAGAAGGTCATTGCCTGACACTTGTGTGGTGCGAATGTTACTTGCTACTCATCAGCCCAAGCCTGGATATTGTCCAGGTCTTGCTGCATTTCTACACAGACCTGCTTCAGTATCTGAGGAGTCGTGAATGGTGCTGAACATTGTGCAATCATCAGCGAACATCCCCACTTCTGATCTTGTGATTGAAGGAAGGTCATTGATGAAGCAGCTGAAGATGTTTAGGCATAAGACACTACCTGAGGAACTCTTGCAGTGATGTCCTGGAGCTCAGATGATTGATCTCCAACAACCACAACCATCTTCCTTTGTGCTGGGTATGACTCCAACCACTGGAGAGTTTTCCCCCTGATTCCCATTGACTTCAGTTTTGCTCGGGCTCTTTGATGCCATACTTGGTCAAATGCTGCTTCGATGTCAAGGACAGTCACTCTCACATCACGTCTTGAGTTCAGCTCTTTTGTCCACATTTGAATCAAGGCTGTAATGAGGTCAGGAGCTGAGTGGCCCTGGTGGAACCCAAACTGAGCGTCACTGAGCTGGTTATTGCTAAGCAAGTGCCGCTTCATAGGACTGTCGATGACGCCTTCCATCACATTACTGATAATTGCGAGTAGACTGATGGGGCAGTAATTGGCCGACTTCGACTTGTCCTGCTTTTTGTGTACAGGACTTACCTGGGCAATTTTCCACGTTGCTGGGTAAATGCCAGTACTGGAACAGCTTGGCTAGAGGTGCGGCACCTTCTGGAGCACAGGTCTACAGTAGTATTGCCGGAATGTTGTCAGGGCCCATAGCCTTTGCAGTATCCAGTGCCTTTAGTTGTTTCTTGATATCACCTGGAGTGAATCGAATTGGCTGAGGTCTGGCATCTGTTATGCTGGGGACTTCAGGATGAGGCTGAGATGGATCATCAACCCGGTCCTTGTGGCTGAAGATTGTTGCAAATGCTTCAGCCTTATCTTTTGCAATGATGTGCTGGGCTCCCCCATCATTGAGGATGGAGATATTTGTGGAGTCACCTCCTCCAGTTAGTTGCTTAATTGTCCACCACCATTCACGGCTGGATGTGGCAGGACTGCAGAGCTTAGATCTGATCCGTTGGTTGTGGGATCGCTTAGCTCTGTCTATTGCATGCTGCTTACACAGTTTGGCATGCAAGTAGTCCTGGGTTGTAGCTTCACCAGGTTGACACCTCATTTTGAGGTATGCCTGGTGCTGCTCCTGGCATGCCCTCCTGCGCTCTTCAATGAACCAGGGTTGGTCTCCGCCTTGATGGTAACAGCAGAGTGGGGGATATGCTGGGCCATGAGATTACAGATTGTGGCTGAGTACAATTCTGCTGCTGCTGATGGCCCACAGCGTCTCATGGATGCCCAGGTTTGCATTGCTAGATCTGTTTGAAATCTATCCCATTTAGCATGGTAGTAGTACCACAGAACATGATGGAGGTTATCCTCAATGTGAAGACGGGACATCGTCTTCACAAGGACTGTGAGGTGGTCACTCCTACCAATACTGTCATGGACAGATGCATCTGCGGCAGGTGGATAGGTGAGAATGAGGTCAAGTATGTTTTCCCTCTTGTTGGTTCCCTCACCACCTGCCGCAGACCCAGGCTAGCAGCTATGTCCTTTAGGACTATGCCAGCTCGGTCAGTAGTGGTGCTACCGAGCCACTCTTGGTGATGGTCATTGATGTCCCCCACCCAGAGTACATTCTGTGCCCTTGCCACCCACAATGCTTCCTCCAAGTGGTGTTCACCATGGAGGAGTATTGATTTATCAGCTGAGGGAGGGCGGTTGGTGGCAATCAGCAGGAGGTTACCTAGCCCATGTTTGATCTGATGCCATGAGACTTCGTGGCATTTGGCATCAATGTTCAGGACTCCCAGGGCCACTCCCTCCCGACTGTATGCCACTGTCCCGCCACCTCTGCTGGGACTGTCCTGCCGGTAGGACAGGACATACCGGGGAGGCTGATGGCAGTTTATGGGACATTGCCTGTAAGGCATGATTCTGTGAGTATGACTATGTCAGGCTGTTGCTTGACTAGTCTGTGGGACAGCTCTCCCAACTTTGGCACAAGCGCCCAGATGTTAGTAAGGAGGACTTTTCAGGGTCAACAGGGCTGGGTTTGCTGTTGTCGTTTCCGGTGCCTAGGTCTTTGCCGGGTGGTGCGTCCGGTGTCATTCTTTTTTATTAACTTTGTAGCGGTTAGATACAACTCAGTGGCTTGCTGGGCCATTTCAGAGGGCATTTAAGAGTCAACCACATTGCTGTGCATCTGGAGTCACATGTACACCAGACCAGGTAAGGACAGCAGATTTCCTTCCCTAAAGGGCATTGGTGAACCAGATGGGCTTTTACAACAATCGACAATGGTTTCATGGCCATCATTAGACTAGCTTTTAATTCCACATTGTTTATTAATTAAATTCAAATTCCACCTTCTGCTGTGGTGGGATTCGAACCCATGTCCCCAGAGCAATATCCTGGGTCTCTGGGTTACTAGTCCAGTGATAATACCACTCCGCCTCCCCTCACTGGTAGACCAACAGTACTGTTAGGAAGGGAGTTTCAGGATTTTGACCTAGCAACAGTGAAGGAACGGCAATATAGTTCCAAGTCAGGATGGTGTGTGGCTTGGAGGAACACTTGCAGGTGGTGGTGTTCCCATGCATCTGCTGCCCATATCCTTCTAGGTGGTAGAGGTCACAGGTTTGGAAGGTGCTGTCGAAGGAGCCTTGGTGAGTTGATGAAGTGCATCTTGTAGATGGTAGACACTGCTGCCACTGTGCCTCAGTGGCGAAGGGAGTGAATGTTGAAGGTGATGGATGGGGTGCCAATCAAGCGGGCTGCTTTGCCCTGGATGGTGTTGAGCTTCTTGAGTGTTGTTGGAGCTGCACCCATCCAGGCAAGTGGAGGGTATTCCATCACACTCCTAACTTGTGCATTGTAGATGGTGGACAGGCATTGGGGAGTCAGGATGTGAGTTACTCGCCGCAGAATTCCCAGCCTCTGACCTGCTCTTGTAGCCATAGTATTTATGTGGCTGGTCCAATTCAGTTTCTGGCCAATGGTAAACCCTAGGATGTTAATAGTGGGGAATTCAGCAATGGTAATGCATTGAACATCAAGGGGAGATGATTAAATTCTCTTTTGTTTGAGATAGTCATTGCCTGGCACTTGTGTGGTGCAAATGTTACTTGCCACATTTCAGCCCAAGCCTGGATGTTGTCCAAGTCTTGCTACATCTGGACACGGGCTGCTTCAGTATCTGTGGAGTCATTAGCAAAGATCCCCACTTCTGACCTTATGATGGAGGGAAGGTCATTGATGAAGCTGCTGAAGATGGTTGGGCCGGACACTACCCTGAGGAACTCCTGCAGCGATATCCAGGGTCTGAGATGATTGACCTCCAACAACCACATTTATCCTTGTGCTAGGTATGACTTCAACCATCGGAGAGTTTTCCCCTAATTCCCATTGACTCCAATTTTGCTTTAACTCTTTGATGTCATACTCGGTCAAATGCTGCCTTGATGTCACCTTTTAAGGAATTTTAATTTTACAGGAGCTATTGCTTGATCTACTTTCATACACACCAATGGTGGATTGGAAGAAATGCGTATTTCAATATGCAAAACATCTCTGAGCATTAGGCAGGCTGTTCACAAATCTACAATGTAAATGCACATTAGTCTTAAAATTGTTACACAACATCAAGACCACCTGACAAAGAAACTAATTATGTGTAGGTTAATGAAATACAAAGGCCATCAATTGTGCATGTAGGTAATGCAGTTTATTAAAAATATGTTTTCATATCTTTCCAAGTCATGCAAAAATGGTTTCATAGCGTATATGACTACTAATAGAAAAATCCTTTATCTGGAATAAAACAGAAAATTGGTAGAGTTCATCAAAATTATTCGGATGTCAAACTAATTTTGATCTCTTAATCATAGTGGCGGTATTACTGTTCCTAGGTGATTTGTTGGACCAAGTTTTAAATAGAAACATGTTTTTCCTTCATTCGTCAATTCTTACAGTACATGGAAACCTGAGAATTTTTTTGTTTAAATTTTAAAGTAAGACTTCTGGGCCTCTTCAGTGGAGATCATGATACTCAATGCATTGTGATTGCATGGGGCAGGCATGAAGAACCAGCTGATCTTCTCCTGCTCATTTTCTTGTGTTTGTATGTTCGAGTACTGTGTTCTGTCGTTATTTCCTCAGAGATTTGGGGATCTGATGCAGAGATTGGCAAAGATGCCACTCACCATGATCCTCTGCATGTCAATACCTCCCACAGTGATGTCAGGGTGCAGTGTTGCATATTGTCTGATAGCTGCTGTAGGCTACTCAAGGTGAACTGAAAGCAGGTTGCAAGTGACTTAGCTCCTCTTTTGATTCCCACTTGTAGACTGTCCCAAAGGATATCAATCCCATTTTCTGCTGGTAAGTCGTGTAGGCTCATGGCCTCACCATTTCTTTCAACTTTCTCCACTGTAACTTCCACTTGCTTCTCACATGATTTGGGCTTCACCAAGTGCCCTTTACTCAAATTCACCAACTGAAGGCTCCGGGGTACTAGTGTCTAAGCTGGAGTTTGGGGCAGTTTAAATGCATGCTAATAAAGTACTTGGGGCTGAACTGCCACTTCCTTTTACCACCTCATCTTGAGAATGGACTACAGGAAAATAAAGGACTATGTTTTACTGTATATTCCACTCAATAGTTTCCATGACAAGTAACATCATGCAACTTTAGTGTATCAGGCAGCAGATTAGCAATTCAATGCCCTGCTTCCAAGATTTCTAAAGAGACTGCTAACACGAAAGAATAATAGCAGATTGAGCTACTTCCTGGCTGATGGATCATGGCAAAATTTTCTATTGCTAATCCTCTCTGTGACTTTGGGGCAGATACAGTAAGCACCATTTTCTCAAGGATGGTGGGGATCTTCATTTTGATGGCACTCTTCCAGTGCTGGTTCTCTGAGCACATGTATGAAGATGTGAGAAACTGGCAGAATAGTTAAGCACCTGAGCCATGAGTACAGCTCCCTGGCTCTGACTATCTCATGACTTCTCACAGTGGTTTTTCCTTTTATGACTTTATTATGGTTAGCCTATCAAGAATTCTGTACATGAACCACTGGTCCCTACTGGCATGATGACATGGAACTACTGTAAAATAATAATGTGCCAGAAAAAAGGGAACAGTATTGTGTACTAGTTTGTGGGGGGGGTAATATCTGAGTGTGTACCGAATGGACAGTTACATTGGTGGCATCCTCATTTAATGAAGTAGTAGGAATATACGTAAAGGTGACAATACTTAGACTGATAATTCGTTGAATAGATAGAGCTAAGTGATCCTACAACCAACAGATCAGATCTAAGATCTGCAGTCCTGCCCCATTGAGTTGTGAATGTTTGTGGGCAATTAAACAACTAACCAGAGGAGGAGGCTCCACAAACATCATCATCCTTAATGATGGGCGAGCCTAGAACATCAGTGCAAAAGACAAGGATGAAACATTTGCAACCATCTTCGGCCAGAAGTGCCGAATGGATGATTCACCTCAGCCTCTCCTGACCTTGCCACCATCACAGATGCCAGTCTTCAGCCAATTTGATTCACTCCAGGTGATCTCACAAAACGGCTGAAGGCACTGGATCCTGTTACAAACGCGGTGGTAGGAGTGCACTGTCTTTTCTGGTTCCACTTCTCCACAGGTCACAACATATATTTAAATGTTTACCTACTTACCGATGCGATCAATCATATATTTTACTCTTTATCCCAGAATAAAATACACCAACCAGGTCTCTTTAATAAACAACAAAATTATCAGTTTATTATCAAACAAGACGTACCCAGTAACAAAGCAAAGCATTAACACACAGACTGAAATATGAAAGTTCCCTTTTTAAATTCCCCACACACACACTCACATATACTCTGGAAAAGATTCAGAATTTCTCTCTGCAGAGGTCTGTTTCAAAAAAAGACCAAAAAGAAGTACTTTGGACAAATACTTGCTAATTCTGGAAGGAAAAAGAGAAGATATGGAAGGAAGTCAGTTGTCCCTTTTGGTCTGGCATCCAAGTATACTGAGACAAGTCACTGGGATATTTTCTAAAGCAGTTCTTTCCAGGCGGCGTTGAGAATTACTCTGGCAGGTTTTTCCAGCTTCTCAGGAGAGATGCAGCACCAGGGATTTTAGCTGTCCCACACTGGATCTTTGCAGGGTTTCTTCAAAGAGGTAAAGAAAGAGGTGAGCTGGGTAGTTCCTTTCTCCTTGGCAGGCAAAACATCAACTGTCATCAAAACAGTTCACAGCCCAACTGAAGGAAAACAATATCCAAACCCCAAACAGAAAGTCACCCTCTTGACCATAAACCTTGACATGTGATTCTCTGTAAACATCTTCCCCAAGTCTCCAAGGATTCTGTTGTTTATTGAGCTTAAACCACATGATTTCCACCACGGGTTGTTTTCAAACATAGAATCATAGAAAGTTTAAGGCACAGAAAGAGGCCACTTGGCCTATCATTTCTGTGCCGGCTAAAAAATGATCCACCTATTCTAATCCCACCTTCCAGCACTTGGTCCATAGCCCTGCAGATTAGAGCACTTGAGGTGCATAACCAGACTCCTTTTGAATGAGTTGAGGGTTTCTGTCTCAACTACCCTTTCTGTCAGTGAGTTCCAGACCCGCACCACCCTCTGGGTGAAAAGGTTTTTCCTCATCTCCCCTTTAAGTTTTCTACCAATCACTTTAAATCTATGCCCCCTCGTCACTGACCTCTCTGCTAAGGTGAAGAGGCACTTCACCTCCACTCTTTCCAGGCCCCTCAAAATTTTGTACATTTCAGTCAGATCTCCCCTCAGCCTTCTCTGTTCCAAGGAGAACAACCCCAGCTTACCCAATCTTTCCTCATAGCTGCATTTTTCCAGTCCTGGCAACATCCTCGTAAGTCTCCTTTGTACCCTCTCTAGGGCAATTACATAAAATAAAAGCAAAATACTGCAGATGCTGGAAATCTGAAATAAAAACAAAAAGTGCTGGAAATACTCAGCAGGTCTGGCAGCATCTGTGGAAAGAGAAGCAGAGTTAACGTTTCAGGTCAGTGACCTTTCATCGGAACTGGCAAAGGATAGATATGTAATAGGTTTAAAGCAAATAAAGCGGGGGTGGGGCAAAAGATAACACAAGGGAAGGTGTTGATAGGACAGAGGGTCACAGAGGATAACTGACCAGAGGGTCATGGAGCAAAGGGTGTGTAAACAGTGTGGTGAAAAACAAAGCGTTCATGCAGACAGGGTGTTAAGTGACGGAATAATGAACAGCCCTGGCCAAGCTTTTCCAGAGGTGAGGTGAGAGTGACTGCCCTGTCATCAAGGCAGCATTTGACTGAATGTGGCATCAAGGAGTCCTGGCAAAACTGAAGTCAATGGGAATCGGGGGAAACTCTCCAGTGGTTAGAGTCATACCTAGCACAAAGGAAAAGGTTGTGATTGTTGGAGGCCAATCATCTCTGCCCCAGGACATCACTGCACAAGTTCCTCAGGGTTGTTTCCTGGGCCCAACCATCCTCAGCTGCTTCATCAATCACCTTCCCTCCATCATAAGGTCAGAAGCAAGGATGTTCGCTGATGATTGCACAGTGTTCAGTAGCATTCAGATACTGAAATAGTCCATGCTCACATGCAGCAAAATCTGGACAACAATCAAGCTTGGGCTGATAAATGGCAAGTAACATCCTTGCCACACACTTGCCTGGAAATAGTCAGCCTCAGCTGAGTTGGTAGTACTCTTGCCTCTGAATCACAAGGTTCTGGTTTTAAATTCCACTCCAGAGCCTGAGCACAAAAATCAAGCCTGACACTCAAGTGCAGTACTGAGGAGGTGCCACACTGTCGGAGGTGCCGTCTTTCCGATGAGACGTTAAACCAAGGCCCCATCTGCCTGCTCGGGTGGATGTAAATAGCCCATGGCACTACTTTGATTCACAGCAGGGTAGTTATCCCTGGTGTCCTGGCCAATATTTATCCCTCAATCAACATCACAAAGAACAGATTATCCAGTCATTATTGCATTGCTGTTTGTGGGAGTTTGCTGTGCGCAAATGGGCTGCCATGTTTCCTATATTACAATAGTGCCTACACTTCAAAAGTACTTCATTCACTGTAAAATGCTTTGAGACATCCAGTAGTCACGGAAGACGTGATATAAATGCAAGTCTTTCTATTTCTCTTTAAGAGAGAATCTAACCATCTCCCCTTGACATTCAATGCCATTACCATTGCTGAATCTTCCACCATCAACATCCTGGAGGTTACCATTGGCCAGAAACTTAATTGGACCAGTCATCTAAATACCGTCACTACAAGAGTAGCTCAAGAGGCTGAGAATTCTGCAGCGAGTAACCCCGCCCTCCAGAATCCCTGAAGACTGTCCACCATGAACAGAGCACAAGTCAGGAGTGTGATGGAAAACTGCCCACTTGCCTGGAGGCAAATGTGATTTCTCAGCCTAGCCAGAACAATGGGGTGCTCTCTGATTCACTTATCTGGGATAACCTTATCAATGGGGGTCGTCAAAAGCCATCGACACCCATTGATTTTGAAAGAGCCAAACCCCCCAACCAAGTATGTTTGAACAGCTTGAGAAGAGCCTTGAATTTCAAAGACCTTTCTGGAAGCTTCTGATTCAAACACAAAGAGGTGGTCACATCACATGACTGCTTGTGCCACTCTGGAGATTTGTTAGTGGTGATTCAGAAGTCAGTCAGTAGCTCAGACCAAGCAAGAGAACAGCACATTTCTCTCTCTCCCTCTCTCCAGTAAAGTCCCAGAGAAGCCTTGGCAGCAGCTACTATGCCTCAAGTCTACAGATTCACCCCTCTTCTGGCTTCCGGAACCTGAGAAGCAAGCCCAAATTGTGCACATGGCCCAGTGAGGACCTCAGGACTACAATTTCAACTAAAGACACTGAGACTCAGTATTTAAATTCCATTTATTACGGATTACTCCAACCTCCCAAGTCTGTTTTTCCCTCTGTAATCTATTTGTGTGTGTGTGACTTTTGTGCGAATGTGGGTGTGGAGGCATAGCAGATTTTAGTAATTTTTAATCGGTTTATAGTGATAAGATTAATAAACTTACACCTTTCTTGTTTAAATTCAAGAAAAACTGTCTGATTGGTTCATTTGCAATTATATTAGAGGAACAGGAGCAAGTGCTCACTGAGCTGGTTAGTTAAATCACTGTGTTTAAAGGATAAAGCCAGTTGCGGTCAAACCAGAAAAGGGGTGAAAGAGGAGCCTGAGACCCCTTCTTCACCAGCTTGTAACAATATATTATTCACTTTGTCATAATGATATTTATTTATGCAAGTGATATGTTACACATGATGTTACAAAATTATCAGTAGGCAATAATGTATTCATTTGCTTGATCGATGTCCTGTCTTGTGACTGCAAGTTTTAAGAAATCCTGCTGATAAAATTTTGTTTTTTTCTCCTTCAGGTAAAGAAACCTGCATCATGTGGCCTACACATGACTTCAATCTATGCCAAATGGTTGACTTTTAATGACCTTTATAGTTGCTTGGCAAGCCATTCAGTTGTTAAACTATTCCTGGTCAAGGATGGACAATAAATGTGGTCTTGTCAGTGTCACCCACATCCCAAGAATGAAATAAAAAAGTGCAGCAAACTGACCATTATGCCAGGCACCCTGTGCATGGAAAATTAGGTGACCAGACTAATTTGGAAACTTGGGCCAGTCCAGCTTATGATGTCACCATCAGGTGCACATAGCCTAATTTTTTCAGGATCAGAAAATCTGAGCTGCATTGTATGAAACTAAAGAGATCTTTTACCTAAGAATGTTGTGCACAGTTCCCCAAATTTCATCAATTATTTCTTGATCTAGGCAACAACATCTATTAATTACTTGCAAGTCTTGTCTGGAGAATTCATTAGTTAAGCCAGGTCGGGAGAATTCATTAGTTAAGTAATGATTGGGGGTCAGGAGAATTTATTAATTATTGACTAGTCAGGGTTGGGAGACTTCATTAACTATTTACAATTTAGGATTGGTAGAATTCCTCAATTGTTCACATGTCATGGTACCTGTATGCTTATATATTTTGGGAGAATTTGTCAATTGTTTACAAGTTAGGGTTAGCAAAACCCATCACTAATTTACAGATCAAGCTTTGGTGAATTAATTTTTTTTGCAAGTCAGTTTGGGGCAGTTCATTATTTTTATTCACAGATTAGCTTCCCATTTTATTCCGGTGCTCCTAAACATTATTCATATAGTAAAACATCCATTGCAAACAACAATGCTGGATTGTTTAATACCTATATTGCACTGCATATTGTATGCCATATTTACCTTGCAGCACAGCAATATTTTTTAATTTTTCTTGCTTAGACTTCCACTATTCTTAAAGTGCTGTCAGCCTCAGTGCACCCAAAAAATGTTGAATCCCTCCTTACACATTCAGAAGGACAAAGCAGCTAGAATGAGTTTCCCATTGCGTGTACACCTGTTCTGCACATTAATTGATGAGTAAGAGAAGCAGCAGAGGAAAAAGGCTTTGAGAGTGAGGCACCATGGCAGAAGACAGCAGCCCACTCACTATTACCCCTATTGGAGGCACTACATTTGCACTTGTTTTATGACAGATTTTATGTTCCAGTGTAGGCAAATGGCCTTTGCAGGAACTTTGGGAGTGCGTTTCCACCCGCTTAATTGATGTAGAAACTGTTGTAAACTTAGGCGTACTTTCTGTGTAAATAGAACCAGAAAATTCTGGACCAAAAAGGAGCTCTGGCTTTGCATTGTGAGTGTTTGAGACTTTCATTATAATTTCACAGTTTTAATAATTACATTTAAGGCAACAAGAGAAGTTTAGTTACAGAAAGATCTGTAGCCTATGTAGTCTCATTCTTTTATAGTACCAACCCATCTGTCTTTCCAATACAGCACCTAGGTTTTAAATAGAATCCACTGTCTTGATCTTGAAACACTCTTTCTGGAAACCATTTCCAGCTGTTGATAACCCTCAATGTAAATAAATACTTCCGGACATCTGTCCCATGGACATGGCTGCAGACCTGTCCAACTTAAGGAAAATGGCATGCAATTCTTTTTATTCTTTCATGGAAAATGGGCATCACAGACAAGACCAGCATTTATTGTGCACCCCTAATTGCCCTTGAGAAGGTGGTGGTGAGCTGCCTTCTTGAACCAATGCAGTCCACATGGTGTAGGTACACCCAGAGTGCTGTTAGGAAGGGAGTTCCAGGATTTTGCCCCAGTGACAGTGAAGGAACGATGATATAGTTCCAAATCAGGATGGTGTGTGGCTTGGAGGGAAACCTGCAGGTGGTGGTGTTCTCATGCATCTGCTGCCCTTGTCCTTCTTGGTGGTAGAGGTCAGGGGTTTGGAAGGTGCTATCAAAAGAGCCTTGGTGCATTGCTGCAATGTAACTTGTAGATGCTACAAACTGCTGCCACTATGCTTTGGTGGTGAAGGGTGAGAAACGGGGTGCCAATCAAGCGGGCTGCTTTGTCCTGGATGGTGTCGAGCTTCTTCAGTGTTGTTGGAGTTGCACCCATCCAAGCAAGTGGAGAGTATTCCATCACACTCCTGACTTGTGCCTTGTAGATGGTGGGCGGGTATTGGGGAGTCAGGAGGTGAGTTACTGCCGCAGGATACCTAGCCTCTGGCCTGCTCTTGTAGCCACGGTATTTATATGCTTACTCCAGTTCAGTTTCTAATCAATGGTAACCCCCAGGATGTTGATGGTGGGGGAATTCAGCAATCATAATGCGATTGAATGTCAAGGGGAGATGGTTAGATTCTCTCTTGTTGGAGATGGTCATTGCCTGGCACTTGTGTGGCGCATATGTTACTTGCCACTATTCAGCTCAAGCCTGAATGTTGTCCAGGTCTTGTTGCATATGGACACGGACAGCTTCAGTATGTGAGGAGTTGCGAATGGTACTGAACATCGTAGAATCATCAGCGAACATCCCCACTTCTGGTCTTATGGTCATTGTTGAAGCAGCTGAAAATGGTTGGGCTTCGGACAGTACCCTAAGGAACTCCTGCAGCAATGTCCCGGGGCTGAGATGATTGGCCTCCAACAATCACAACCATCTTCCTTCGTGCTAAGTATGACTCCAACCAGTGGAAATGTTTCTCCCAACTCCCACTGACTTCAATTTGACTAGGTGTGTAGGAAGTATCTCCAGCTGCTCGAGCTCAAGGTCAGGATTTCCGGGTTTGAGGGAGAGCTGGAGTCACTGCGGAGTTGGTCACCCCACAGACAGTGAGAGTTCAGGATAGGAGGTGGGTCACCATCCAGGAAAATAGGAAGAGGAAGGAAGTTTTTTTTATTCATTCGGGAGTTGTGGGCGTCTTATTGCCCATCCCTAATTGCCCTTGGGAATGTGGTGGTGAGCTGCCTTTTGAACTGCTGCAGTCCATTTGGGATAGATACACCCACAGTGCTGTTAGGAAAGGAGTTCCAGGATTTTGACCCAGTGTCAGTGAAGGAACTGCGATATAGTTCCAATGGTGTGTGGCTTGGAGGGGTGGTGTTCCCAAGCATCTGCTGCCCTTGTCCTTCTAGGTGGCAGAGGTCGCAGGTTTGGAAGATGCTGTCAAAGGAGTCCTGGTGCATTGCTGCAATGCATCCTGTACATGGTACACACTGCTGCCACTGTGCATCAGTGATGAAGGGAGTGAGTGCTGTTGGAGTTGCACCCATCTAGGCATGTGGAGAGTATTCCATCACACTTCTGACTTGTGCCTTGTAGATGGTGCACAGGCTTTGCTGAGTCAGGAGGTGAGTTACTCGTCGCAGGATTCCTCATCTCTGACCTGCTCTTGTAGCCACTGTATTTATATGCCTACTCCAGTTCAGTTTCTGATCAATGGTCACCGCCAGGATGTTGATAGTGGGGATTCAGCGATCATAATGTGATTAAATGTCAAGAGGAGATGGTTAGATTCTCTCTTGTTGGAGATGGTCATTACCTGGCACTTGTGTGATGCAAACGTTACTTGCCACTTATCAGCCCAAGCCTGGATGATGTCCAGGTGTTGCTGCATTTCTGCACGGACTGCTTCAGTATCTGAGGAGTTGCGAATGGTGCTGAACATTGTACAATCATCAGCGAACATACCCACGAATGACCTTATGATTGAAAAAGGTCATTGATGAAGCAGCTGAAGATAGTTGAGCCTAGGACACAACCCTGAGGAAGTCTAGCAGTGATATCCTGGAGCTTAGATGATTGACCTCCAACAACCACAACCATTTTCCTTTGTGCTAGGTATGACTCCAACCACCGGAGAGTTTTCCCCCTGATTTCCATTAACTCCAGTTTTGCTGGAGCTCCTTGATGCCATACTCGGTCAAATGCTGCCTTGATGTCAAGTGCAGTCACTCTCACCTCATCTCTTGAATTCAACTCTTTTGTCCATGTTTGAACCAAGGCTGTAATGAGGTCAGCAGCTGAGTGGCCCTGGTGGAACCCAAACTGAGTGTCACTGAGCAGGTTATTGCTAAGCAAGTGCTGCTTGATAGCACTGTTGACGACACCTTCCATTACTTCACTGATGATTGAAAGTAGACTGATGGAGTGGTAATTGGCTGGTTCGGACTTGTCCTGCATTTTGTGTACAGGACATACTTGGGCAATTTTCCACATTGCCGGGTAGATGCCAGTGTTGTAGCTGTACTGGAACAGCTTGGCTGGTGCGCGGCAAGTTCTAGAGCACAGGTCTGCAGTACTATTGCCAGAATGTTGTCAGGGCCCATAGCCTTTGCAGTATTCAGTGCCTTCAGTCATTTCTTGATATCACATGGGAGTGCAGGAGTCTTTGGGGTGCGTGCCACTCTCAAACCGGTAGTCAGCTTTGGAGATTGCTGGGAGTGACGACACCTTGAAGGAGTGTAGTCCAGACCGAGAGACCAATAAGCAAAGGATTGCACAGGAGGAAACAGCAAAGAGTAGAAATGCAGACAATATAGGAGATTCCATAGTTGAGGGGACAGACGGGCGTTTCTGTAACCGTCACTGTGAATGCTGCATGGGGTGTTGCCTCCCTGGTGCCAGGGTAAAATTCATCATGGAGAGGATGCAGAATATTCTCCAGGGGAAAGGGAGTGAGCCAGAAGTTGTGGTACATGGTTGTACCAATGACACAGAAAGGGCAGATATTGAGGTTCTACGGTCAGATTTTCAGGAGCTAGGGGGAAAGTTAAAAAGTAGATCTCGAAAGTAGTAATCTCTGGATCAGTGCCACGTGCTAGCGAGAATAGAAATAGGAAGATAGGGAGGGTCAATGCATGGCTTGAGGTATGGTGTAGGAGGAAAACTTCAGATTCTTAGGGCATTGGAACCAGTTCTGGGGCAGGGGGCACCTATTCAAAAGGGACAGGTTGCACATCAACAGGGCTGGGACCAACTTCACATCATGAAGTTCACTAGTGTGGTTGGGAGAGTTTAAACTAAATTGGTGGGGGATGGGCACCAGCATATAGAAGTAGAAAAGAGAAATAAGATGCATAAAGGAGTGAGAGTGTTGGATAGTACTGGAGGAGGAAGTAGTACCATATTAGATAGGAAGAGACTAAAAAGGACTGTGAGGAATACAAGGACAGGTTTAGAATGCATGTATATATATGCACAAAATGTGATAAATAAGTTTGGTGAGCTGCAAGCACAAATAGCTGTGCGGCAACATGATGTAGGGGCAATAAAGGAAATGTGGCTTAAAAATGGTGAGGACTGGGTGCAGTCCCAGGGATACAAAGTGTTCAAAAAAGATAAGGAAGGAATAAAGGGAGGTGGGAGGGCAGTACTGATTAGGGAAGACATTGTAGTATTGGAAAGAAAGGAAGTCCTCAAGAGTGCAAGGACAGAATCCATTTGGTTAGAGTTGAGAAGCATAAAGGGTATGATCACATTACTATGGGTATTCTATCGGCCTCCAAATAGTGAGGAAGAGAGACAGAGGATCAAATCATAGAATCATGGAATGGTAACAGCACAGAAGGAGGCCATTTGGCTCACCATGTCTCTGCAACAGCAACTCACCTAGCCTCACTCTCCTGCCTTTTCCCCACAGCCTTGAAAATCTTTTGTCTTCAGATAATTGTCCAATTCTCTTTTGTATATTGTCATGTCCTGTAGTATTTTTTTCAGTAATATGCGGTTTGCCTTTAAAGCTTGCAAGGGATCAGTATTGCTTTAAGAACCAGCAAGCCTCCGAAGTTATAGGAAGGTGCATTTTCATTGCCTTAGAAACAGCCATTTGGAGACTGCGCTTCAAAGGGTGCTTTCTCATTACCATAGATACAGCCACTGGGAGTGAGTCTCATGCGATACATTTGTTACAATTCAGTTTTGAACTGGCTTTTAAGTGAAGACAGTTTGTTCTAACACAGATACAGAGACACAGACAGATAGCTGCGATGACAGCACTTGGAAAAAGAGCTCTCAACCATTTAAACTGAAGGAAGAGGATTTTAGTCTGTTTATTAATTATCTCTCAAAATTCTAAAAAAAATGTCAAGCCAAAACGGAGATCTCTGGTAGTTTAAACTGAAGAGAAGTTAGACTGTGACAATCTTTTATCCCTCAAAAACTCTAAAGTCAGCTTGATTCCATTGAAAGTGTTTGCAAGTCGTTAATTGTTGAAATTCGTTGGAGAAGGAAAGCATCATCTACTGCTGAAGTTAGACTACGGACTGTTCTACTGTGGAAGAACCTTATTTCCCACATCAGGTGAATGTGAGGACTTCAGGCAACATTCTGTGAGGACTTCAAGCAACATTGGACTGTAAATTTGCAAGGACTCTCATTTTTTCTATTTTAAATGTTGTTTATATCTTCATATTGTTTAAGAATTTAGTTCTTCTAATTAAAGAGTTAATTTGTTGATTTAAAGATACCTGGTTTGGTTAGCCTCATTCAGGGGTTAATAGATGGTACAATTTGGCTGGGTCTTTCTTTAATTTGGAAAGTTTTAAATGATATGTTAGGCGATCTGTGGAGCGACGGGATTGAATTATCAGTGTGTTTCTCCCACCACAATCAGAATCATATATTTTGATTGGGGGCTTTGACTGGAGCAGTTGGTCGTAATAATATATATAAATGACTTGTATATTGGAATGCAGAGTAAAATTTCAAAATTTGCCAATGATACCAAACTTGGAGGTGTGGTAAACAGTGAGAATGATAATAATCGACTGCAGCAGTACATAGATAGGCTAGCAGAATGGACAGACAAGTGGCAGATAGAATTTAATACAGAGAAGTGTGAGGTGATGCATATTGGCTGAAGGAATAGTGAGAGGCAATATAGACTTACTAAAGAGTGTGCAGGAACAGAAGGACCTTGGGGTCCATGTGCACTGATCCTTGGAGGTGACAGAATATATTGAGAGAGTAGTTAGCAAAGCATATGGGGTCTCAGGCTTCATAAATAGAAGTATTGAGTAGAAAAGCAGGGAAATTATGCTAAACCTTTATAAAGCTCTGGTTAGGTCACAACTAGAATACTGCATCCAGTTCTGGTCACCACACTTTAGGAAGGATGTGAGAGTCCTTGAGAGGGTGCAGAGGAGATTTACCTGAACAGTTCCAGGGATGAGAGATTTTAGCTACAAGGTTAGGTTGGAGAAGCCAAGGTTGTTCTACTTGGAGCAAAGGAGATTGAGGGGAGATTTGATAGAGGAATACAAGATTATGACAGAAGGAATAATGAAGAAAGAGTTGTCTAAAGCGGGCTGGGAAAATAAACTAAGGGGAAGATCAGCGGATGAGCAGTGGCAGACATTTAAGCAGATATTTCATAACACTCAGCAAAAATTTATCCTGGTCAAAAAGATAGACTCGATAAGAAGGATGAACCAACCACCTGTGGTTAACAGGGGCAGTCAAGGAGAGTATCCAATCAAAAACTAAGGCATACAAAGCGGCAAAAACTAGTGGTAGGTCAGAGGATTGAGATTTTTTTTTAGGAACTAGCAGAGGATGACTAAAAAGCTAATAAAGAGGGAGAAAAATGATTATGAAAGTAAATTGGCAAGAAATATAAAAACAAACAGCAAGAGCTTCTACAGGTATATAAAAAGAGAGTAGCTAAAGTGAGCATGGGACCCTTGGAGGATGCAACTGGAGAATTGATAACAGGGAACAGGGGTGGCAGATAATTTAAACTAATATTTTGTATCGGTCTTCACGGTGAAGGACACTATAAACATCCCACAGATATCAGATAAGCAAGGAGCTAATGGGAGTAAAGATCTTGTAGGAGTCTCTATCATGAGCGACAAAGTATTTGACAAACTAATGGGACTAAAGGCAGACAAGTCGCCAGGACCTGATGGCCTGCATCCAAGGGTTTTAAAGGAAGTGGCTGCAGAGATAGTGGAGGCATTGGTCGAAATATTCCAGAACTCACTGGATTCCAGGAGGGTCCCAGCAGATTGGAAAACCGCTAATGTGATGCCGTTATTCAAGAAGTGAGGGAGACAAAAAGCAGGAAACTATAGGCCAATCAGCCTAACATCGGTCATTGGGAAAATGTTAGAGTCCATTATTAAGGAAGAAATAGCAGGACATTTAGAAAAGCTTAACACAATCAAACGGAGTCAACATGGTTTTGTGAAAGGGAAATCATGTTTGACAAATTTGCTAGAGTTCTTTGATGATATAACAAGCAGAATTGATAAAGGGGAACTGGTAGATGTGGTGTATTTGGATTTCCAGAAGGCATTAGATAAGGTTCCGCATAAAAGATTATTGCACAAGATAGGAGCTCACGGTATTGGGGGTGATGTATTAGCACGGATTGAGGATTGGTTAACTCACAGAAGACAGAGAATCGGATTAATGGGTCTTTTTCAGGTTGGAAAGATGTGACTAGTGGAGTGCCACAAGGATCAGTCCTAGGGCCTCAATTATTTACTATCTATATTAATGACCTGGAGGAAGGGGCACAGTGTAATATATCCAAATTTGCTGATGATACAAAAATAGGTGGGAGGGCATGTTGTGATAAGGACATAAGGAATCTGCAAGGGGATATAAATAGGTTGAGTGAGTGGGCAAAAACTTGGCAGATGGAGTTTAATGTTGGAAAGTGTGAGATCATTCACTTTGGTAGGAAGGATCAAAAGGCAGCCTATTATTTAAATGGAGAGAGACTCCAAAAAAGTGCAGTACAGAGGGATCTGGGTGTTCTTGTGCATGAAACACAAAAAGTTAGCATGCAGGTGCAGCAAGTAATTAAGAAGGCAAATGGAATTTTGGCCTTTATTGCTAGGGGATAGGAGTTTAAAAATAGGGAAGTCTTGTTACAACTGTATAGGGTCTTGATGAGGCCGCACCTGGAGTACTGTGTACAGTTTTGGGCCCCGTATTTAAGAAAGGATCTACTAGCATTGGAGGCAGTTCAAAAGAGATTCACTAGGCTGATTCCTGGGATGAAGGGGTTGACTTATCAAGAATGGCTAAACAGGTTAGACCTTTATTCATTAGAGTTTAGAAGAATGAGGGATGCTCTTATTTAAATGTACAAGATTCTGAGGGGGCTTGACGAGGTAGATGTCTCCACTAGTGGGGAATCTCAAACTAGGGGACATAGTTACAGAATAAGGGGACACTCATTTAAAACTGAGATGCAAAGGAATTTCTTCTCTCAGAGGGTGTTTATAAAAATAAATTTACAAATATGCTACCCCAGTGCATTGGGAGGACAGAATCTGTCTATGCTGTGATATGCACATGGTCATATAGCCGGTCAGCACTTACTAGCTAGCCTGGCACCCAGCTAGGTGGACATGGGATATCAAAATCAGCACAAATTTTTTTTACTGTCGTATTAGGAAAATAGGATGGTCAGGAGCAATGTGGGCCCCTTAAAAGCTGATAATATTGATATTGTCAATGAAAATAATAAATTGGTTGACACATTAAATAGTTATTTTGTATCAGTATTTACAGTATATGCTGGACATACCAAGGAAATTAATATTGAATCAGGAACAGGGGCACAACAGAATTAACATAAGCAAAATAACAATAATGAAAAAAGTAATGGCATTAAAGAGTGACAAATCCTCAGGGCCAGATAGTTTTCATCCCAGAGTTTTAAAGGAAGTTGGTGAGAGCATTCCAAATGCCCTAACTGTAATCTTCCAGGTTCTCTTGATTTAGGAATTGTTTCATTAGATTGGAAAGTTACATAAGACACTCTTGTTCCTGAGTGTTCTTCATGTTATTTTTCTTATCTTCATGCTCAGAACTTGAATGTGAACATGTTCTTGATGCTACGGGAATATCAGGCATGATACTGTTGGATAACTCTCTCAACTGACAACTATTCCTTCTCAACGTTGCTCCATTAGGGGTGGTTATCTCATATGACCGTGGCTCATGATAGATCTTAGACACTTTCGCAGGGAACCATGTCTTCTCTTGCGTGTGGATCACTCTGACCTGCTATCCAACCTGTAGAGTAGGTTAACTCCATGCCTGCATGTCTATCATGTATGATTTTCATTTTCTCTTGAATTGCCAATAGTTTATCTTGGACTGACAATGATCTAATCAGGTGAAGACTCGGAAGAGTTGTCCTGACTTGCCTTCTGAACATAATCTCTGCTGGGATGGTAATCCTGTATCTAGTGGTGTTGCTCGCAGGTGCAACATTGCTATTTGAATATCCTGATTCGTCTGCTTACATTTCAGGATCAGTGACTTTACCATCCCCATCATCCTTTCTGCCAGTCTATTTGACCTTGGATAGTGTGCAGATGACGTAACGTGATTTTCAGCCCACCTTGCGCACATATCTTGTAATGGCCTACCGGTGTACTGTGAACAATTATTGACACTATCTCCTCCGGTGAACCAAAAAGACTAAAAATTGCACTCATTGTGTTTGCTACCTATGCACTTGATATATCCCAGTTGGCAAATGATAAGATCTTTGGAGAAGTAGTCGGCAATAAGCAAAAGTTGTCACCTTTGACAGTAAATAAGTCAGTCGCTGTTCTTGACCATGGATGTGATGGAACATCATGAGGATGGAGTGGGTCTTTGTGTTGGCTCGATTAACATGTATCACATGTCCTCACTGCTCATTCTGTCTTTATTGATCCCTGGCCAATAAACTGTCTCACGTGCAAGTTGTCTTGATCTTTCAATGCTCAGGTGACCTTGATGTAATTGTGTCAGGATATCTTGATGAAGCGCTTCAGGTAACAGCACCTGTCTGCCCTTGAAAATGTCTCGATATCCCTAACTCTTCACAATAGAGCCAAAATGTTCTGAGGTCTGTGGGAACCTCTTGCATTGTATCTGGCCATTTCTGATGCTGAGCTGCCATTATGCCTTTAAGACAGAATCTCGAGAAGTCTCTTTTTAGATCTCTTCTCATTTTTTCTGTCCAAACCACATTAGGTCAATATTGTACACATCTTCTAGTTCCACTTCTACTTCGTCCACTTGGACATCTAGTGGTATATCTTCTGTCTTCCTGGGGTTGGGTAGTCTCTTCAATATGTCAGATATAACCATGAGGTTTCCAGGTTTATATCAGACCTCACAATCATACCCCTGTACTTTGATTAGTAGCCTTTGGAGTCAAGGTGACACGCAAGTGAACAGTTTTTGCCAAATCATTGCCAACAGCTTGTGATCTGTCTTGACAACAAAGCAGTTGCCAAATAGATATGTATGAAATCTAGTAATACAGAATACTAACGCTAGCGTTTCTCGCTCTATGTTTGAATAGTTTGCCTGAGTGGGTGACAAACTTTTGGAACCAAATGCAATTGGTCTACCTTCCTGTAACAGGCATGCTCTGAAACCCTTTTGTGAAGCATCTACTTCAAGTGTAGTTTCCTTGGGTCGTAAATATGCTTCAGAAGGCAGTGACTGTTTTAACGAATTGAATGTGTGCTGATGATCTTCATGCCACAAGAATGGCGTATCTTTCTTGAGAAGTTCACACAGTGATGATACTTTCTCAGAGAAATTCGAGATATATGGTGCTAAGAAGTTAAACAGTCCCAAATACTGCTGTAAATCTTCTTTATCTTAAGGAGTAGTATTGATTGTACATTCTCAACTTTACTGAGATCTGGTCATATTCCAGTGTCAGAATAGATTGAACCAAAAAAATTGATATGGCTCACATTAATAGCACATTATTTGCTATTAAACACGAGACCTTCTCTTCTGGCGTCTCCATTAGCATGTGGAGATTTTGTCATGCTCCTTTTTGGAACTTCCCCGACCACTATGTCGTCCGCAATGCAAACACGGCCAGGAACACTCTCGGTAATGTGATCCAATTGCTGTTGAAACAAGCCTTTACTCACTGACAGACCAAATGGTAACCGTAGAAAGCAATACCTTCCAAATGGTGTTCTGAAAGTTGTTAGTTTCTGTGAATCTTCAGAAAGGTGGACTGACCAGTATCCATGTTTTGCATCCAATTTTGAGAAGAACTTGGCTCTAGCAAACCTTGGGTTGAGCTCTTCTAAAGTTGTAATTTTGAGAGGACATTTTTTGAGTGCACAATTCAACCTTCTGGGATCCAGGCATACTGTAATGGTGCCAATTTTCTTGATTACTGTGGTTATACACCTACACCAACCCATATGTTGCTGAACACGGCGAATAATCCCTTGTCCATCCATCATGTCAAGCTCAACCTTTAGTTTGTCCTTTATGTGGACATTGCACTTCTGTGGTGGATCTATGGAGGGAATTGTGTCATCTTTCAGATCAAGAACAGCATCTCCTATAAAACTGCCCACGGTGTCAAATCTATCCAGGTACTTCTGTTGCAGATCTTGAATAGAATCAATAGGACCACACTTGCCTTGATTATCTAGCATTGGCGCTTTACTGATCTTGCGAATCATCACAACCCAGACTTCATTGCATGCTGGTAGTCCTGCTACTGTTGGACCATTGGTGTCAACAACATATAAGCCTTGTGATAACCATATCTGCACTTCAGTGTCAATGCTCCCACACAATAGATTGGCGCACCATTATATGCGGTGAGTCTAGTTCTTGTTAGCTGTAACAGACTCCCACTTCACTAGTTTTATGTCTTTGAGTATCCGTAGTGGTAAAATGTTGGTGCCTGCCTCAGTGTCTACCTTCAGTTATAGCTTGTGCTTGCCACTTTTGTTAGGACATATAATTTTGACTGTGGTGAAGGCTTCCAGTTGAATGATTTCATCCATGTGCTGTGTGACTGTCACCGTATGGAAAGCTTGTTCACTTTCAGTGCTTTCTTTGCTGTCCAGGTGTTTGGCTACCTCATGGACATGCCTGTGCTTGACGTGGTACTTGGTAAACTCTTTTTTATTCTTGCCACTAAGCAGCATCTGTTTTTTGCTGAGCTGTGGCTCGCTGTGGCTCCTGACTGCTTTGTCACTGCCAGATTTTATGCACAGTCTTGCCCAGTGTCCCTTTAGATCACACACCTTGCAGGTATCTCTGAATGCAGAACAGTTACATGGCTGATGCATTACACTGCACTTGCTGCACGCCTGGCTCTGTCGAGGTGCCTTGGCTACTTCACTTATTGCTGTTGCTGCTCCAAGAGCTTGCATATATTGCCTGCTCGCATCTATGGCTGTGTATTTTCTGCCATCTTCGATTAGACTGTCAATGCTGTATCCTTTTTTCTTATTAAGCAGATCCTTTTATAAAGCCTCGATTGGAGTCAATGCGATTACCATCTCCATGATCCTCTCGGAGAGTTCTGCATCTGAGAAATCACAATCTTTGCCTGTGTCAGGACATTTGCTGACCAGCTGGTGTTGGTGCAATGGAGGCCAATTGCTATTTTTAGTTTTTGTTGCTTGCTTGTCAGTTTCTGCGACTGCAAGGTTTAAAAAGCACAACTCCATATGCTGTTGAAATAGTTGGAATTCATGAAGGATATCCATAACTTTCCAATTCATAGCTGGATATTTTGTGGTCATGGTGCCAAGATTTGTTGCTTCACAAGAATTCTTTTTGCCAAAGCTTTCCCCCTAAACTATTTTTCCATTAATGACTTTTCTTCAAGGAAAAAACAATGCAGGTCTACTGCAACTGCAGCATTGGACCTCTGCCATGTCCTCAGCTCTGTGGCAGCAGTGCAGGCTTTCAGCCTCTGCACAGAAACACTCCGCCCAAGGAGAACTTTGGGCGGGAAAACCATGACGCTCAATGGAGATGCAGTCTCGCAGCCCCGATTTGGATCAACTTTTTTTTTAACCCAATTCTACCACAACACTGTCCTTCTGGTTGACTACCATTCCAATAAAATTCCCCTTTCGATTACTCACTCTCTCATAGTACCGATTCTCAAGGGCGATTTTTGAATCTGGTCCTAAATCACAGTGCCGTTGCTTCTTCCAGCAGTTTTCAGTGTTGTCCCAGGCTTTATGGCTTCTCCCATTGTCCATGATGTCACTTTTGTGATCACTGTGACTATATCACGCACCTCTGCTAAAACGTTGTGCACCTTTGCATTGCTGCCACCATATTGTTTTGATGTCTGTTAACACAAGCATACCAAACACTATAACAATGATTTTTAAACTAAATGAACGGTTCTTTATTGAAGAATAACAGGATTCTAGGAAAGCTTTTCAATACATGCTGACTAACACTGCTCCAACTACTGTATCACATCTTAACTTGCATCACTTCCTGTGATGTTGTATACTGAACTATTTACATTTTTTAAATTCATTCATGAGATGTGGGTGTCACGGGCCAGGCCAGCATTTATTGCCCATCCCTAACTGCCTTTGAGAAGGTGATGGTGAGCTGCCTTCTTGAACCGCTGCAGTCCATGTGAGGTAGGTACACCCACAGTGCTGTTAGGAAGGGAGTTCCAGGATTTTGACCCAGCAACAGTGAAGGAACGGCGATATAGTTCCAAGTCAGTATGGTATGTGACTTGGACGGGAACTTGCAGGTGGTGATGTTCCCATGCATCTGCTGCTCTTGTCCTTCTAGATGGTAGAGATCGCATGTTTGGAAGGTGCTGTCTAAGGAGCCTTGATGTGTTGTGGCAGTGCATCTTGTAGATGGTACACACTGCTGCCACTGTGCGTCGGTGGTGGAGGGAGTGAATGTTTGTGGATGGTATGCCAATCAAGCGGGCTGCTTTGTCCTGGATGGTGTCGAGCTTCTTGAGTGTTGTTGGAGCTGCACCCATCCAGGCAAGTGGAGAGTATTCCATCACACTCCTGACTTGTGCCTTGTCGATTGTGGACAGGCTTTGGGGAGTCAGGAGGTGAGTTACTTGCCGCAGGATTCCTAGCCTCTGACCTGCTCTTGTAGCCACTGTATTTATATGGCTACTCCAGTTCAGTTTCTGGTCAATGGCAGCCCCTAGGATGTTGATAGTGAGGGATTCAGCGATGGTAATGCCATTGAATGTCAAGGGGAGATGGTTAGATTCTCTCTTGTTGGAGATGGTCGTTGCCTGGCACTTGTGTGGCGCAAATGTTACATATTCAATAGTATGTTAATCAGTATTAAAGCAATATCACAACAACTAGTGGTGCCCCACAGGGAACTGTATTGGGGCCTCAACTATTCATCCTATTTATTAATGATGATGGAATAGAGTGCCACATATATAATTTTGCCAATGACACAAAGATAATTGGCATTCTAAGCTGTATAGATGGAAGTATAAAATTACAAAGAGCTATTAATAGATTGTGAATGGGCAAAACTGTGACAAGTGGATTTCAAACTAGGCAAGCCTAAGTGCATTCACTTTGGGCCAGAAAGGATAGATCAGAGTACTTTCCAAATGCTCCTATTTATAAAAGGCCCAGGATCCTATATGCTTTATATGGGGGCGGGGGGTGTGGGGGAGTTGTTGAGCGGTGCTGAGGGGGCTTTTATCTAAATTTAAAGTAAAACACACAGACCTGGCTGTCTGCAATGACTCAGTGCATAAACATATTGCCTCGTGTGCTTCTTAGCCCTCCAGATAAGATCCCAGTCAGGTTTGATCCCAGTCTGGGCTTAATCAGCTGATCTCGGCAGGGCAATAGTGAGGGCATTAGGAAGCAGCTTATATTAGTCGAATTAGAAATTCTCAAATCTTACCGAGTTTAGCATTAGAAATAATGACCTTGATATTTGTGTGTGTTTTCTGGGGTTGCGCTTAGACTAAGGTGAAGTAGAAAATCACTGCTGCTCAGCTGGTGTAACTCTACAGGGATCAGCGGAAATGCAATGTGTAAGTTTTGGCTCCATAGTAACTGCACCACGCTGAGGGCGAAAAGCTTGAGGTACTCGGCGTCCTTGGAAATAAAGCGCAATCAGTTGGTGACTAATTATAGAGCTCGGGCCCCAGAGGAAAGCAAACGATCAATCTCCTGAGAGGTAACTATGCCGTAGTCTTTAGATATGTTGCATATTAATATCGCTGGTCTGGATTCTGTGCGTTTCATTATTTGCCCTCATTGTAAACAGAGAATTTAGATTTAGAGATACAGCACTGAAACAGGCCCTTCGGCCCACCGAGTCTGTGCTGACCATTAACCACCCATTTATACTAATCCTACACTAATCCCATATTCCTACCACATCCTCACCTGTCCCTATATTCCCCTACCACCTACCTATACTAGGGGCAATTTATAATGGCCAATTTACCTATTAACCTGCAAGTCTTTGGCATGTGGGAGGAAACCGGAGCACCCGGAGGAAACCCACGCAGACACAGGGAGAACTTGCAAACTCCACACAGGCAGTACCCAGAATTGAACCCGGGTCGCTGGAGCTGTGAGGCTGCGGTGCTAACCACTGCGCCACAAAGCAGCCCGCTTGATTGGCATACCATCCACAACGTCTTCAAACAAACTTATTTGCATATGCAGCACTGCAAAACTAAGAAGTACTTTAATACAAGAATAAGTATGACAAATGCAATTAGAAATGACAACTCGGAATGTGTAAAACTATCCATACTATCATCGTAGCATCCAATAACATTAACCAGCGTCACCGTGTTGTTAGTTACATTGCTATATGTCATAGATGGAAATATTAACCGGATGTAAACTGTAATTGACAGCCAATTTTAATTTAAAATTCCAACCCCCTCCCGCCCCCAATGCAATTTTACGCAATGCGGCAGCCGTGAGAAACAGCCCGCCGAGCCAAGGCCAATCAAGGCCTTTAAGTGGCCAATTAACTGGTACTTAAGGGTTTCCTCCCAATGCCGCAGATATTTTACCTTTGGCAGCCAGACGGCAGAAACCTCAAAAACACCGCCTGGTGAAACCAGGTAGCCTTCTTGCGGGCTGGTGGAGGCTCAGCTGAACGGGCATCCTGTGCCCCACAGAGGGCAGCCCCCAAAACACAATACTCCCCCGCCCCCAACCGACCCCGCTTGCCGGGCCGGGGCTCGACTGATTTTTTTGTGCCTTGCTGGGGACACTTACCTGTCTTCCAGGGCAGAATGAAGGCATCATGGCTGCTACCAGGAAACTGGGTATTGACCTGCATGATTCACTGAGTATGGTTGCACACTAGCTAGACACTGAGGGAGTGGAATCCCTCTCGGTTGAGCTACATCTCAGAGTTGGCATGCACCACTCACAATACAATGTTCATGCAGTCAGTGGCACCTTGCACCATGGGGAAGCCTACAATCCTCGCAAAGCCACATGCTCATTCCACCTGTTACTCAAGAGGGAATAGTCAACTCTTATTGAATAGAGAGTGTTTGTGAGCTCCTTTATGAAACAGTAGGCAGCAAACTGCGAGATGTTGCAAATGTCTCCAACTCCAGACTGACACATAAAAGTTCATTGCCATGGTCACCTTCACAGTCACTGGCAATGTGGTTCATGCCCTGCTTTGTGGCTGCAGCAGGTGCAGATTTCAATGAGGATTTCCTTACTGAAACACAGACATCTCACACGTTGGCCGAAATTTTACAGTGGATGGATGGGAGCCAGACTCCAATGTGAAAGTCAGTGGTGAACACGCTTCTGCCTAGCCTGGGCATCTGTCCCGTATTTTATGGATCCCCAGGCTTTAATTGTCCCAAGGCGGGACTTCCACCCATTTGAGGGAGGAGGTCCCACCTCAGTGAGCTGCCGGCCAATGAGAGGGCCGGCAGCTCTTAGTCCCAGTGTGCCACTGGGAGTGGTAGCCACTGCTGGGACTGCAGCCCAGCCAACACCATGGATCGAGGAGGGAAGGTAAGTAGGGGCATGCTTCACCAGGGGGATCAGTCCTTCCCTGGTGAGGCTGGAGTGGACCTTTGGGTGGGGTGGGGTGGTGTCTTGGGTCCCGGGGGTGGGTTGGGAGGCAGGGGCAGCACTCAATCAGGCACCCTGTGCCAGACTGCTATGCCCCCCCCAGGGCAAGGAAAGACTGGCAGCTATCGCTGGGCAGGCTTTCACGTTGCCAGCCCACCCGCTTGCCACGGGTAAAATATCCTTGGAGGCGGGTGAGGGCCCTTAAGTGGCCACTTAAGTATCTTGATTGGCCTCAGGCGGGTCATTTCCCACCTCCTGGCTGACCTCCGTAAACTTGTCTGGAGGCGGAATCGGGGCGGGTAGGCCTCCCGGAGCCTGCTACTCAATTTTACGTCGCCCCCATGCCACCATCTGACCCGTTGGGGCAGCGTAAAATTCTGGCCATTGTTCTTCACTGAGGTTCAGATAGGAGAATTGCTCCTTGAATACCCTGGGCACATATGGCCTCTAGCAGAAAGCCCTTCTTTCCCTCCTCCCTCTTACCCTGCTCTGTGGTGCCTCTGCCTACTCTCCTAGTTATGCTGTATTGCAAGGGGAATGCCTACTACTGCATTGATGTCTGCCAGCAACTGGTTTGCGCAGAAACCCTGAAGTCTGGACTAAGTCCTTCAGCACCTGCCACACTGTTCTCTGTAGACTTTAGCAACATTAAAGAACTTTTAGAAAATCTTGTGCAATCTTAGAAACAGCCAGTAGCAATCAATCAGCAACTAACCTGTAAATAGTTGATGATCCCTTTAAAAAACAATGGTGGGGGGCGTGGAGAGGGGTCCTTCCTGCTGCTGAATGCATGTTCAGCCACGTGTAATTAGGAGAGTGTGTTGAATGGAGCGCTGAACACCAAATTGGCAGTTATACGCTGATTGGCGTCATGATCTGCCTACTCTGCACAGTTCTAGTGGATGGTCGCTGCACGCTCAGGCTCTAACACCCTCACCAATATGTTGCCCAGCGTGACTCACACCAGAAAAGTGCACAATGCCATTTGGGGGCTCTAAGGCAGCACCCCAAAAAACGAGCACGACGCACCTGAATTTTGCAGCGTGTCGCCTTTTATCTTTTGCATGTTATTTTGCCAAATACATGTGAAAATAGGTCGATATTTGCCAATATTCTCTGTGATTTACGTAAATATAATGTCCTTCAAAAAAAATTTGCATCACATGTCTATGCTGCTTGAAACATGTTCTGATTTTTGTGCCATTAATAAGATCTCAATAATTTCACCTATATCCTATTAGGAGACTATGTGCTTCATTAATAGCAGCATTAATAACCCGATGATGTTTCTCAAAGATGCTGCTTCTCCGTCACCTTGGTAACGCGCAGCCGCAGAAATGATGCGGAAGTCAGGGCGAAAAACCTGGTAGCGTGTTGCGTTACCATGGCGCTGTTGAATAGAAGCGCACGTGCGGTAATAACGGAAGGTGATTGGTGGGATTTAATAGACGCGGGGCTGATTGAAAGTAATTTGCTACACGATGGAACCGGAGCGAGCAGCTCTGCGCTTGGAGACCAATTAAACCCACTCCAATAAATAGCTGTCTTTTTACTGAGTAGCTTACTTTTAATTTTATTCGAAAGGGATTGTTTTGAGAAAGTCAGGGATCAAACGAGCCATTTTTGTTTCTAGCTAATATTAGCAACAATGTACAAGAATAATTCTGCTGCTGTCAAGCGCAATGCTAATCAAGAAAATATTTATTTAGTCCCACAAGTTGGTCTTTTTATTCAAAAACAAAGGACCGTTTTAGGGGTGTTGAATGAGAATGATCAGCAGAAGCGTTCACTTTCTCAGGTAAATAAGTGTTCAATAAATCCGTTATTTCTGGGGCTAGATCTATTGTACTTGAAGCTATATGGCAAGGAGTTTTTTTTTTTGTTAATGTTTTAAAACAATCTTTCCGTACTGGAGTTTTTATTTTAGCGAGTTTGCATACTGTTTGATCTTATACCCTCTCTCTCTCTCTCTTTCCTCCCCCGTTTCGTCAGGCTCCTCCGAAACCTTCTGGTATCATTGCACTGGATACAGACAATGGCTTCACTTCCGCTAAGCCCTACAATACTTCTGAATGTCCGGCTACTTTTATATCCAACCCGAACTTCAGTATTTATATGGAGGATGAAGTCCAGGATGAAGTAGAAGTCTCTGAATGTAATCTGACCTCCGAACTGGAAACAAAGCTTGGAGAAGTTGGTAGTATCTCTAAACCAGCGGACGACTGTTGTCTGTTCTTGGATCTTAGTGAAGGTAACAATAGCATACTAGCTAGGATTTTGGCATCGCTTGACACTAACTCAAAATATTTTCGTTCTTGCTACTTTCCAACTGTAGATGACTATTTAAAATACCTGTAAACGTTTTTATCCCCGCAGTTTCGCCTATGCTCGTAGATTCATCGATTCGCTCACAGCGTTATCATGAAGATTTTCATTTAGATTATCTCGCCGTGGAAGGATATGCAGAAGACATTTATCGGTATCTTAGAGAAGCAGAAGTGAGTCATCGCACAGAGCAGTATAAACCAATCTTCGAGTACGGTTCGAATTGCAAAAAGGACAGTTTTCGATAACTATTGTAGTATCGCTGCGCAATGTTACAAAACTGTCTTGGCAGTGATATCTGTCCGGGTTTAGTTATATCGCTGTCTTTGGTAACTTGCTCTAGTTAAGCGGTTTAATTTTTGCAGCAGGATGAAATAATTGTAAGCAGAATGTTCTACTTTTTGATGATTCAAACGGCAAAACCTGCAGAATATCAGCCAGCCTAGAAAATAGGTGAGTTGACTTTTTGGGAATATGCAGTGTGATGCCGATTTTCCAGAGAGTTTGTGAAATTGACACTGCTTTTCAAACCGTAAACATTTTCGTGTTAACTTTACAGAACATCACTTGTTCCAAGGCTCCTGAAGTTCTGGCTTTGTTTGTTTTTTTTTGTGCTTTCTACCCGCTACAAATTTGAATTTTACTAAATTGAGTGGCAGATATGAAAACTGAATTCCCGTCGGGAATTCAATCGTTTATAGTATTAAAGTCAATGAAATGGTTGCAATTTTGAAATCCTACATTTTTTTTTTCAGGAAAAATCTAGGCCGAAGTTTGGGTACATGAAGAAGCAACCAGACATAACACCCAGTATGCGCTCCATTCTTGTGGATTGGCTCGTAGAAGTCAGTGAAGAGTACAGTCTGCAAACTGAAACGTTGTACTTAGCAATAAACTACTTGGACAGATTCCTATCATGCATGTCGGTCCTGCGAGGAAAGTTACAACTTGTAGGGACAGCAGCCATGCTTGTGGCATCGTAAGTGTTTACTTAAAATAACGAGCTACTGCAATGGAGTTGATCGGTCTGGGCAAAAATAGTGACTTGAAAGTTGTTTAGAATTAATAGTCTAACTGGAAATCACGTCAAAGAATCAGTTTAAGAATGAACAGTTGTGTATGCTTTTACTGTCTCCTAGGAAATATGAAGAAATATATCCCCCAGAAATAGATGAGTTTGTCTACATAACCGATGACACTTATACAAAAAAGCAACTCTTGCGCATGGAGCATCTCCTCCTCAAGGTCTTGAGCTTTGACATGACTGTACCAACAGTCAACCAGTTCCTAACGCAGTTTTTGAAGGAGGAAGGGATTGGTGGACAAATGGGAACCCTAGCTATGGTATGTATATATAATTTCGCAGTGAATTCCATTTTGACTCACTGGACTCTTGCAAGATGGAAATAAAAGCTGCAGATGTTGGAAATCTGAAAGTGCTGGAAAATGCTCAAGTCTAGCAGCATCTGTAGAAAAGCAAAGTTAACATTTCAGGCCAGTGACCTTTCATCAGAACTGGCAAAAGTTAGAAATGGGTTTTAAGCAAAAATTGGGGGGGGGGGGGTTGGTGCAAAAGAACAAACATTATGTCCTATAAAATCTTTCCTTTTTGTGTTGCCCCACCCCCACTTTATTTGCTTAAAACCTATTACATTTCTAACCTTTTGCCAGTTCTAATGAAGGTCACTAACCTGAAATGTTAACTTTGCTTATCTCTCCAGATGCTGCCAGATCTGAGTGTTTTCTAGCATTTTGTTTTTATTTCTTAAGATGGACTTTGACATGAAGTGAAATAATTTCATGATTATGAAGATGTTGATGTCTGGGTATAATTCAAAAGTTAGCCCAGGAGCATGAAACCAGTAATTCATCAAATGGATGTAGATTTGAATTAACACTTCAATAGGGTGTTCACAGGATTTGAAGTAACCCCACTAGACTAGTAAATGCCAAACGTGAGCAGTCATATGAAATCCAAAAGATCAAATTTTTTTCTTCCTTGCCACCTGTATGTAGCACAGGGCACTAAGTATCTTGAACAAAATTTGCTGCATGTGCAGTAGTGTATCTGTTATATAAAATCAATATAGAAAATACTGAAATTTACTGAATTCAAAACATTAAGTCAAAGTGCACAATTACATGAAAATCCAGATGAGATGCTGTTAAGTTGACATACTTACTACAGTAAGTACCAAGTAAAATTTTTTTTTTTTTTTTTGGAAAACTTAATCTAATGGCAACTGCTAGCTTTCAATTCTGTTTGAATTGGAAGCAAGCCACCACGAGGGACAAGATGGGGCTGAATTACTTGACAGTAAGTGTTCACTATTTTGTGTGGATCCATGAAACCCTAGTCTGCACAAGCAATGCACACCTAAATAGCTGAAAAAGTTCGAGCTAGAAGATGCCTCAAGAAAACTTTACCTATCGACTAATCCGCTTGCTTTAAGTGGCTCTGAATTGTGCTTCTGGTTTTACTTGAGTATTGGATCTGCAGTAGACAGATGACTGGCCTCATGAGCACCAAGATTCTAGTTTGGGTCATCTAATTCTTTCATTAGCTAAAACTCATTAGAAAATGTTTTGACACAATCTATATGGAGGATAAACATTTAAAATTGCCACTCAAAATCATGTCCTCAGCTCATAGCTCTAGTACATTTTTCAAAATGTTGAGCAATAGAAAGTGTCAATTAAAATGGTGGTGACTATTTGGGCTGTCAAATGTTTTTTTTTACTGTTTTGCATAACTATGGTTTAACTACATACACATGTCTGCAACTGAGTTTCCAGTCGTGAAACAGCTATTTAGCCTCCTTTTCTTGAAGAAAGGAGGTAGGCCATTGGTTTTCTGAAGTCTTCTGACTCTAAACAGACCAACTTGTGCTTTAAGGGGGCTGTAATCTTGAATGTCAAAATCATCCATCTAAAACTGGTGTAGGCCCTATGCCAGTTACTATCTCCGATACGCTAAGCTGAGTAATAGCTCAGCAGTATTGTCACGAATTCATGCCCCACTCCATGCACAAGCATATAATCTAGGCAAATAACTACTGCACTGAAGTAGTATCTTCAGGGTGAGAAACTGTTAACCAATTCTGTACTTCTGATGGGTAAGATTCCATGGTATTTGAAAGAGCACCAAGGGAATTCTCATGTGCTGGTTTGTATTCCAACAAGTAGTTAAACATAGGTCCTATCACTTGCATGTCAACTTGTTTCCAGGACTCTTAAGTTGACAAGTATGCTGTTGCATTTCACTTCAGTGACTTTATTTGAGCAATTTCTAATTTTGTTTCAATACTTGAGCAGAAATATACTTCCTTAACCAGATTAGTGAGGGGCTGCTGGATAAAGTGCTGCCCACAGCCGCATTATATTTGCACAGTAGAACATTAATTGTAAGAACTCACTTGTCAATGATTTTAATAAATGATGTGAACACTATGCAGTCTAATATTTCAAACAAATGATTATTAACAGGCCTGAATGTTAACCCTCCATCTTGCATGGTGTTCTTTTATTTTCATTGGAAGAAAGTGTGATTTAGGATTTTTTGGACCAGATCATTCTAATCTCCTTGACTAGCTTAGATGTTGGGCTTTATCATTGCTCAGACAAGATACTCTATGCATGAGGTTAAACAAGGGCCCCCCAAATCAACCAGTACATCATACTGGATAAGGGTGTAATAGATAAATATGCTGGCAGTAGGTCCCAGAGTGAATGTGTCAGTTTCTAATTTTGGACAATGTCCAGAGTACCAAGAAACTGGATTGTCACTTAAGAATCCACCTAGCTTATTTTGGGAAGAAAGCCTGCAGGCATAGCTTGTCTCTCATTGACACTTATTTGCTCCTCTGGTTTTTAAAAAAAAAACACTTTTTGTATAAAATGCCCATCACTACCTCCAACCAAGGATGTGATAAATAGTGGCAGCAGTGCCCACATCTTGAATTAAAACATCTCCTAGAAACATACCTCTGCATTGATAATTTGAAGGTTTGGGTATAACTATATTTTGTCACTGGCAAGTACCAATAATTGCAAGGCCCAATTTAACTCTGCATTGCTTTACTGAGGCCTACTTTGGTATCAGTTGAATTATCAATGTTCTGAAGGGCAAACCTATCAAATACCCCAAATTAGCTAGAGTCCAGGTTTACTGGGATTCAAGCAGGGTGGAGGTGAGAAGATGCCTGACTGCAGTTTTTTGTGCAAGTTGGCTTCTTGCTTCTTACAAGCAAGACAAGTATCACCTTGCCCTTAAGGTTGCAAGTCAGAAAGCTGAAAGCATTAGATATCCATTGATGAATAAAGGGCATTGACTGAAGGGGTGAAATTCATGTAGAAGTGAGGACCTTGCTTCAATTGTATAGAACCTTAGTTAGACTGCACCTGGAGTACTGTATGCAGTTAAGGTCCCATTACCTTTAAGGATATTATTGCCATGGAGGCAATGCAGCAAAATTTCAGCAGACTTGTTGCCAGGATGGCAGGACTCCTATGAAGAGAGATTGGGGAAACTGGGTCTGTATTCTCTAGTTTTGAAGAATGAGGGGTGATCTCATTGAAACCTACAAAATACTTAAAGGGATAGGCAGGGTAGATGCAAGTAAGATGCTTCCCCTATGTGGAGAGTCTAGAACCAAGGGATACAATTTCAAAATCAGGCAGAAGCCACTTTGGACAGATGAGGAGAAATACCTTTACTCAGGGCTGTGAATCTTTGGAATTCTCTACTCCCAGAGGGCTGTGGAAGCAGTCATTGAGTTTGTTTAAAGCAGAGGTTGACAGGCTTCTAAACACCAATGACAGATATGGGGACAGTGTGGGGAAAAGGCATTGAAGTGGATCAGCCATGATATTGAATGGTGGGGCAGGCTGAATGGTGTAATGTGCCTTTTTGTTTCTGATGCCTCCTATGCAGCCTTGGGCTCGTCAATTCTTAATGGAACTAGAGCTTGAAGTATGTGATCAAAGTTAGTTTTAGTCTTGCCAACACTTGGCTTGGAGTTCTTGAATAAGTACTCAATTGGGTGGTAAATGTGGAAGGCCATTCAAAATCCAACTGATTTGGAGTTAGAAAGCAAGAGCAGAAGATTAGGATGGAAGTAAAACTTGTAGCAAAAGAATATTCTAATGACTAGTGCCATATTTTATCCAACACACTTGATGAAATTAAATAGATTACTGTCAACAGCCATCTGAAACCTGGTTTCTTAAACTCACTTGTACCATTTAGCTAACAATCTTTCTCCAATCCACAGTACATAGCTGAACTGAGTTTACTAGAAGCTGATGTATGTCTGAAGTACACACCCTCTCTGATGGCAGCAGCTGCATTTTGTTTGGCAAACTACACAATTAACAAAGCTTTTTGGGTAAGCATTTTTGTACTATACTTGCAAAGCATTTACTAACTGCTGCAAATGCATAACAGGCCAATGATCAACTGTAGATGAGATACTTTTAGATGTACACTTGACTGAAGATTGGAGTTAATTTAAATGACTAGCAAGTGCATTATGGGCTTTTAAAAAGTTACAGTAGATGCAATAAACCAGGAAGGAAGATCCAGGGCATGGACTGAAAATGCCATGAGATTAATGTATCTAAGATTCAGATCCCTGCTGTGTTGACAAAGCACCTCCATAATCCACTTTCCCTCTGACACTAACAGACCCATTTCATGCCATGACTTTTGTGTCCTGTGTAAAGATTGACTTGCTGTTCTGAAGTTTGTAATAAGTCTTCCAACAATGAAAATTCAACATCATTCTGTTCAGTTGGATACATGCCCAAAAACCTACCCAATTTCTACTAACCTGTTTCCAGCACTTGCATTTTTTCCATCTTACTGCCCTGCATAACATCAACTAACTAGATCAGCCAAAGAATAAAGTTGCTGACCTAGAATTAATTGGCAGTAACTGAAGATTTCTAACTTTGGATATGATTTTTAACTATGTACTCTAACTTAAGATCACATTTTGGAAACTTATCTAAGGTAGTAACTCTTGTCTGTTTGACAGCCTGCATCTCTTGCTGCATTTACTGGTTACTCATTGGTTGATATTGTACCTTGTCTGAATGATATGCATAAGACCTTTCTCCAAGCCAAATTTCAGCCACAACAAGCAATTAAAGAAAAATACAAGAGCTCCAAGTAAGTTGGATTTTTAATTCAATGTAACATTTTTTGAAAAATTGAAATCTTAAAATCTACTTCTCTCCCCTAGGTATTTGAGAATTTCTCTCATTGAACCCCCAGCAACCTTGAATCTGCATGGACTTATTTAAAGTGTAATTGAAGGATGAAAACTAGAACACTATTATAGGATGAAAATGGAGCACTGACTTTAAGTGTCAAGATAGACTGAACTAGTTGTCAACTGAGGGACTGCTGCTAATCAACCACATGGCTGTTGACTGCTGTTGGTTTGACCTTGTTTTATAAAGAATTTTGAAGTGCAATTTTAAAACTACAGTATTAATTTTTAATCTTTATTTATAAGGGTACTTTTAAATTATCCACTTAATTTAGGAAGTCAGTTCCAATGCCATGCACTATATGAACAGTGTTAATGCAATAACATAACCTTTCTCACTGACTTTAAAGATAGAAGTGACACAGTATGAGATTTGTTGTAATTTGCATTTGGACAACCAATAAAGCATTTTTTAAAAACTAGAAATTGCATCTTTACCTACCCCAAAACAATGTCATGTAATGAAATGTACTCTGCACCAGTGAAGGGCAAAAGTTGATTTGGGGGGTTGGCTTGTGAGGGAGAGACTTCTATCATTGCTCCAAAAAACTTTCGCTCCACCTAATTCAGAATTAAGTTGCAACACCTATATTCAATCTTGGGTGATCCATTCCATACATTCACATTTCAGAATGAGAACTTTTTTTTTCTCAAATCTAGCCAATGTGAGTAAATGAAAACTCGTGCAACCTTCATCCTTGTGTTCATAGCAACTTTAGTTTTTGGGGAAATTGAGAATGGATAGTGGAGGTTAATCAATGAATTGAAGGCTTCTATTTTTTTGTTGTATACTTGGGTATTAAAATTGAAAGTTGCTATTTAAATTTTGCAGATATCTTGGACTATTCAAATTGGATAGAAGACCTTTTCTAATGTCTTGCCAATAAGCTATGTAAATATTTAGGGTCTTTCTCATGTCTGAGTTACATAGCTTAACACTACAATTTGTAGCCAAGCCTACTCATTAATTAATTCAATCTGTGTAGATACCTGATGGCTAGTAGCCACTGTAGTTATATCTACAAAATGGCTTAAACAGCTGGTTGTTTAATCCTGTATGGCTCATAAATTGTCCAACTATGACAGCCCACTTGTAAATTTTGAAAGGTGATCATGCAGCTGTTGGATTGTCACTAAAGCCACTCCTTCACTAATTTCCTTTTTGAAGGAAATCTAAAGTTCTTAACGTGGCCTAATGTGATTTATTCCCTACCAATTGAATTGACTATTAACTACCCTCAAGTAGCCTGGAAAGAAACTCACTTGTATCAAACAACTACAAAATATTTGCATAGCATAGATTGCAGTAGGTTGAGAAGGCATACTAATTTCTCATAAGCAATAACCTGGCTTCTCACAGCTGCAGTATGGAGGGGAAGATCCTCTAAGTAGTCCACTGTAGAAATTATTGAATGAAGAAAAATGTCCAGAGAACCTGCAAGTAAAGAGTTCCTTTTTTTTTTTTGAAGGGGGATCTAATTCCGTTGTGTGCAGGGTTGGATGCTATTTAATATGGAATCAGCAAAGATTAAAGGTCACCAATGACACATCTATTACACAGCAATTTTGAGCAGGAATTCAAACTATCAACCTAGATTTCTCCAATGTTGGAGAACCAGTGATTTGACATACCATAACTCGTGCCTATGGAATATGTTCCCTGTGAGATGGTATAAATGTAAATTGTCTCAGTGGATTCAGAAGTGCTTAAACCCCAGTAATTTTGCTAAAAGTATTTCCTGTATAATGCTTGGGTATATGACTTGTATAACTAAATGTATTTATATTGAATGTTCCTTGGTGCCACCCACAACTCCTTTTATCTTCAGTTTATGGAACTTTGCACAACGGTGGTCACTGTTTCTTGTTCCAGATCACAAAGTAATTGAGACTCACTTTAGTACTTTAAAATATATCTCCCAATCACTTCAGTTCAAATTTTGCATAATTTCAGGAAATGATTGTGCTGTTTGAGCAATACCAAAAATAACATCTGTGCTCAGACAGGGCTTCAACTTCATGTTTCCTCTGAAAGATAGTACCTCCAAACTAAAGTGCCAGCCTGGACTTTTGTAGAAGTTGAAACTTCACCCATCTTCACAGTCTCACTTTAGTTGGTAATTAAAATCGAAACTCACACCGGGAACACAAGAACCCCTATTAATGATTGGACGCACAATCATCTACACAAAATAAAGATACATTTAGCTACTATGGCATCTATGGCTCAATTGGTAGCACTCCTCTCTGAGTCAGACATGTTGGTTCAAGTCCCACTACAAAAGGCCAGGCTGGCACTCCAGTTTGGAGGTACAAAGATGTGTGAAGGGATATCTTTCAATTTTCATCTACCTTGGCAGCTGATCAGTTGCATTCCATAGTTGATTGTGGACAACATTCTGGCCTTGGCTGATAGTGGCACAAATGTTACCTGTCACTTAAGTGCCAAACAATAATCGAGAGAATCTAGCCATCTCCTTGATGTTCAATGGCATCACCATTGCACAATCCCCCGCTATCAATATCCTGCTAGTTACCATACAACTGCCCCAGCCACACAAATGCTGTGGCTACACAAGCCAGTCAGAGGTTAGGAATTCTGCAGCGAGGAACTCTCTTCCCATTTCCTTAACACCTATCTGCTTTCTATGAGGCACAAGTCAGGAGTGGGATGGAATACTCTCCACTTGCTTGGATGGGTGCAGCTCCCAATACACTCGGGAAGCTTGACCATGCAGGACAAAGCAGCCTGCTTGACTGGCACTCCATCCACCACTTTCAACATTCACTCACTTCAGCATTGATATACAGTGGTAGAAGTGTGTACCATATACAAGATGCATTGCATCAACTCACCAAGGCTCCTTCGACAGCACATTCCCAGTTCATGACCTCTACCACCTAGAAGGACAAGGAAAGCAGTGGCAAGGGTTCCCCTCCAAGTCATAAACTATCCTGACTTGGAAGTATATCACTGTTCCTTCACTGTCAGTGGGTCACAATGCTGGAACTCCCTAAGGACTGCAGCAGTGTAAGAAGGCAGCTCACCACCACCTTCTCAAGGGCAATTGGAGATGGACAATAAATGCTGGCCTAGCCAGCAATGCCCACAATCCATGAATCAAAAAAAATCATCCTGGTAAACCATCTCTCTACTCCCTCCAAGGCCTTTATCCTTCCTAAAATGTGCCCATCAGTCTACACAATACTACAGCTGAGGTTTAACCAGTGATTTGTAAAGGTTTCGCATGACTTCCTTGTTTCTGTACTCAATAACCCTATTTAGAAAGTCAAGGATCCCATATGCTTTCTTAACTGCCTTACCAACATACCCTGTTGCCTTCAAAGATTTGTGAATATGCACTCCTAGCTCCCTCTACTCTTGCACCCCCTCAAATAATATAAAATTGGATTAAATTGAGTCTTCATATTGTTTTTCCCAAAGTACGTCATTTCACACTTATCCACATTAAATTGCACCTGCCATGTGTGTGCCCAATTTACCAGTCTGCCTTCTTGAAGTCTATTATCCTGTTCACTATTTACTACCTTAGCAAGTTTTATATCATCCCCAAACTTCAAAATTGTACACCTTATACCCAAGTTGAGGTCATTTATTTATTACAAGAAAACCACCATTCATAATACTGATCCCTGGGGAATCTCACTGTATAATTTCTACTCTCTTCCTGCTATCCCTTATCCAATTATGTACCCACATCCTCTTCCAGCCTGCTCCTGCAGCGCAACAATGCTCACACCCACCCACTCACCCCCTCCCCCACCGACTATCAAGATCCATGGCAAACCACTGGACAATGTGGATACTTCTACTTTGGGAGCCTCCTCTCAGCAAAGGCAAACACCAACGATGAAACTCAGCATCACCTCCAGTATGCTAGTGCAGCCTTTGGTCATCTGAGGAAAAGAGTGTTTGATGACAAAGACCTCAAACCTGGAACCAAGCTTGTGGTCTACAGGGTTGCAGTGTTACCTGCCCTCCTGTATGCATCGGAAATGTGGACACTGTACAGCAGACATCTCGAAGCCCTGGAGAGCTATCACCAGCGGTGCCTCCGCAAGATCCTGCAAATTCAGTGGCAGGACAGACGCTCCAATATTAGTGTCCTCTCTCAGGCCAACATCTCCAGCATCGAGCCACATCATTCACCTGCCTGACACAAGACTCCCAAAATAAGCTTTCAACTCTGAGCTCCGTCACTGCAAGAGGCTACCAGGAGGGAAGAGGAAATGCTACAAGGATGGCCTTAAGCCTCTCTGAAAAAATGTGCTATCTCCACCGATTCGTGGGAATCTCTTGCCCGAGACCGCCCAAAATGGAGAAGCATCCGCGAAGGTGCCAGTCAGTTCAAACAATGTCAACGTGCCCAGGCAGCGACCAAGTGCAAACAGCAGAAGGAGCGTTCAGAAATTCGAGCATCCCTTTCACTCACCTCACCAAATACCACCTGCCGCACCTGTAGCAGAGTGTGCGGATCCGGAATTGGATTATTCAGTCACCTCAGGACCCAAAACCCTGGCGTGGAAGAAAGTCATCCTTGTTCCCGAGGGACTGCCCAAGAAGAGAAGGAGGATGTACCCAAGTTACCATTCTCCCTTTAGCACCATGTGCTCCTAATTTCCAAATGAGTGTGTTATGTAGCATTTTATCAAATGCCTTTTGAAAGTGCATATATAAAACATCTACTGCATTACCTTCAACCCTGTCTGTTACTTCGTCAAAGAACACAATCAAGGTAGTCACAGTTTGTCTTTAACAAATCTGTGCTGGCTGTCCCTTAGCAACCCATGCTTCTCCAAGTGAGAATTAATGGTCATAGTAGTTTTCATACTACTGACTTTACAGTGATTGTCCTGTAGTTATAGTTTATCCCTCTCCCCTTTTGTGTACTGGTGTGCAACATTTGCAATCCTCCATTCTGTGGCACCACTCCCACATCCAAGGAAGATTGACAGATTGGGTCAGAGCTTCTGCTATCTCCACCCAGAGCTTCCCTAAGCAACCTAGAATGGAGTCCATTTGGACCAAGTAACTTGTTAAATTTATGTGATACTAATTTATTTAGGACCTTTTTTTATCTTTTTATCCTATCCAATATCTCTACTCCTCCTTCCTCTACTGTCATTAACTTCATCCTCTTTTGTGAAGACAGATGCAAAGTACTCATTCAATAGCACAATTATGCCTTCTGCATCTGCATTCACAAGAAAAATGTTCTTATTTGTCCCTAATCGGCCCCACCATTCCTTTAACTTTTACCTTTAATATGTTTATAAAATATTTGAGTTTTCTTTTATGGTACTTGCAATCTTTTCTTGTACTCTCTCTTTGCCCTTCATGTATCCTTTTTCAATTTCCCCCTGCACTCCCTGTATTCTGTATCTGACATTAATCATAAAATTCCTTTTTCTATTTTATTTTAACCTATATTTACTTTGTCATCCAGAGAGCTCTAGCTTTGGATGCCCCATCTTTCCTTCTTATACGGATATGCTTGGTTTGTACCCTAAGTATCTCCACCTTAAAGATCTACCACTGCTCATTTACTTTTTTCTTGGTCAATCATTGTTTCCAATCCACCTGTGCTAGATCCCTTCTCAAATCACTGAAATTGTCCCTCCTCCAGTTGGACATTTTCACATTAGATTTTTCTTTGCCCTTTTCCATAACTACATTAAACCTAATGAAACAGGTTTCCTTAGATTTAAACAAGAAAGGTGGAAGTTTATTGCGCAGTGGTTAGCACTGCAGCCTCACAGCTCCAGCGACCCGGGTTCAATTCTGGGTACTGCCTGTGTGGAGTTTGCAAGTTCTCTCTGTGTCTGCGTGGGTTTCCTCTGGGTGCTCTGGTTTCCTCCCACATGCCAAAGACTTGCTGGTTGATAGGTTAATTGAACATTATTAATTGCCCCTCGTATAGGTAGGTGGTAGGGAAATATATAGGGACAGGTGGGGATGTGGTAGGAATGTGGAATTAGTGTAGGATTAGTATAAATGGGTGGTTGATGGTCGGCACAGATTCGGTGGGCCGAAGGGCCTGTTTCAGTGCTGTATCTCTAAAACTAAAACTAAAACATTAAACTCCAATCCGGTGAACAACTATGAATATGCGACGCGACCACACTAGCATGCATACACACGCAGATAGAAACAGAAAAAGTAGAAAGAATAAAGGGGAAAAGTTTGAGGCAATATCCTTTAAGTTCAATGTGGAGTCTTTGGTTGCCGGTAAGTCTTGCAATTCATTGGGGCCCAGTTCACGCTTCAACTTGTTCCGATGTAGGAGTCTTTTCTCTCGAGGTGTACGTGTCTTCTGTGGGTCTGGTGCCTTGGGAGAAAGCGAGAGAGAGGCTTCTTTGTTCCAGCTTCAGTTGCACACTGCCTTCTGAATTCAAACTGTCCTGTAGCTAGTTCAAAAAACCTGGACCAGCCAGTTAGTCATGTAATCAGCTGGTTTAACCAGTCCTACCTTTGTGGATGGTATCACCTTAACAAGCCCTGGAATGCGATTCCTTACACCTTCAATGTCTGGTGATCAAAATCCATTTGGGTTAATTGGAGCAGGGAATAGTCCTTTGTCTCCACAAGCAGCATCTCCTGGTATGCAAATGTCCTTCCAGCCCAGTGTCTGGTGATCTTCAAATAAGTCATTTCTTCATTCCAGCAACAGTTTAAAATCAATGTTCATATGACAAAATAAATATGCCTCATTCTTGGCAGTATACAGATTTTGCTTAACAGTTTACAGACCAAATCATAGCCACCTTCTGCATAATAAGATGCACAAATTCTGTATAAAATTACAGCAAGTGACTACAATAGAAAGTAGCTTAGAATACTAACAATAGTCAATGCAGTTAAAAGTATGCAAAAATGTACAGCAGCAAATGCTTACAAAAGTTTCAGTACAAATTCCTATAAAAAGCACATTGGCATGCTTTTCATTTTATATTTTTTTATAGAATCATAGAATGATACGGCAAAGAAGGAGGCCATTTGACCCATCATGCCTGTGCCGGCTCTGAGAATTAGTCCCATTCCCCTGTCCTTTCCCCATAGCCCTGTAATTTTCTCCCTTTCAAGTATTTATTCAATTCCCTTTTGAAAGTTATTATTGAATCAGCTTCCATCACCCTGTCAGGCAATGCATTCCAGATCACAACCCACCATTGTATAATACACAATACAATGGCTTAACTCACATGGGAAAAGAGCACTGCATATCAAAAATGTCACTGATTTCTTGTGTATGAAATGATGCGCAAGAACCTCCTGGCTTGCTTCACTCCCACAAAAGGGCTAATCTGCCTTTAAGTGAATATAGTTTTGTGGTAAACAGATTACTGACTTAAGCAGGAAATTATTCTACAAATCAACGTAAGCACAAAAATGCCAGTACTTGGAAGTGCTCCTCTGTGTTTGACTACATTATTTTGTAAATATCATTAGTTTTGGTTTTTAATTTGACAAATTTTTAAGGATTAAATTCTATTTTTAAAATGCAATTTTTAAGCAATTATAAATGTCAGGTCTAGCTGAATGGTTAAAATTCATATATTTGTATGTTCCAAGTCTGTTGATTGAGCACAGTTCAAATTATTTGCACAAGAACAGAAGAGTTTTCGGCAATTATTTTTAATTTTGAACCTTAAAATAAATATTAGTGTTTATCATTCTTTCTCAACTTGAGAGAGCAAAGAACCCAGATGTCCTGGACGAAAGGCTACACGCTTCCAGATTAGTGATAGAACTCCCTGTGTCGCTTGTGCATTCCGGACAGGAGGAACTGGAAGTAATGACATTCTTAAGCCTCTGCAATGCAATTAACAGTAGTAAAAGCAAAAAAGCCAACAAACTCATGAAATATGACACATACACAAAGACATTAGATAAATGGCTGGGAGATGATGAATCCATGGCAGTGTTGATGGACAGTGGGTAGGGTTCATGAATTGTCTGATTTCCAGAGCTCCCACTGAATGAATCAGTAGCTGTTTCAGCAGTAGACATTTCCAATATTTATAAGTAATGGCATACAGCAGTCTTCGAATTTCCAACAGTTTATGTAGAAGGTGACCGTGAATGTTTTTGCCATGGTTCTACACAGCAATTAACGCTTTGACATTTGTATACAGAGCCACAGAGGAAGCCACATTTCGTCACAGAATAAAATGACTTTTGTGTCCAGCAGCAGCAGTGAGGAAAGAAAAAATAGTACAAAACCATATTAAACCAATAAAATAGCATAAAAAGCAATTTTGAAGCAAAAGAAACCAATATTCAGCTAGTGCTGCTACTAGCTGGGGCGGCACAGTGGCGCAGATGTTAGCACTGCAGCCTCACAACTCCAGGGACCTGGGTTCAATTCTGGGTACTGCCTGTGCAGAGTTTGCAAGTTCTCCCTGTGACTGCATGGGTTTTCACTGGGTGCTCTGGTTTCTTCCCACAGCCAAAGACTTACAGGTCAATAGGTAAATTAGCCATTGTGTAGATAGGTGATAGGGAATATGGGATTACTGCAGCGTTAGTATAAATGGGTGGTTGTTGGTCAGCAGAGACTTGGTGGGCCAAAGGGCCTGTTTCAGTGCTGTATCTCAAAATAAAACATAACCAGAGAATCAGCATAAGACAAAGGATTCATTTTGTTTAATTACCTTGGCCAGAGAATCAGCGTAAGACAAAGGATTCATTTTGTTTAATTACCTTGGATCTTAGTAACTAGGATCTTTAGAACTGTGTGCTGCTCTTGTTTTAGTCCCAGGAAGAAAGCTTACTGTGATGATGAAGCATTGCAGATACAGGAGCTTTGCTCACTATTAGAAAGAATGCAACTGCAGTAGCTTCAAAGTGACACTGGAAATGGTAGTTTTAAGTGCAAGTGTGATTGCCATCCTTTCTGGTCCTATTGGGAACACACTGGCATTTTGTAAATGACTCCAAGCATAATTGTGATTACCTGAGTGATTCAGAAAGGCACTCATTCCGGTGAGCATCAATATTGTCAAGGACTTTTCCAAGTTAATTATGTGAGCTACACATTATTGTTATAAAATTCCAAAAAATTTATGAGACAATACAAAATCAAAATGTGAAAGATCTGTAGCACATCAAATCTAATTGGTCATTTATTTAAACAGAAACACACTTCAAATTAAAAAGCAAACCAACTTAAGATAACAAAATGAAAGTTTTAATAAAATGTCCAACCTGCAAAAAAAAACGGGAACAATGTATGAGAACATAAGAAATAGGAAAAGGAGGAGACCATTCGGCCCTTCGAGCCTGCTCTATTAATTGGATAGCAATTGAGTATTTAATCATCTTCAGGTGGTGGACATTAACTGGGGATTCACTTGTGCTCCTAAATATAGGAGCAGAGTGAAACTGTAGTTGTTGGATTTGAAGGTGCATGTTTATAATGTGTACCTTTGTAAGTAAAAACTTATAAAGTGTGTAAAGACTAGGCTCTAGTTATACGCTTCTCCGCCAGGCTTTCTAGATGAGAACATGCTCTTCCATTCAATAAGCTCATGGCTAATCATTCACCTCAACTCCACCTTCCTGTGCTATCCCCATATCCCTTAATTCCCTTCATATTCAAAAATCTATTGATCTCTGTCTTGAATATACTCAACTGAGCATCCGAAGCCTTCTGGGGTAGAGAATTCCAAAGATTCACAACTATTTGATTGTAGAAATTTCTCTTCATCTCAATCCTAAATTGATAACCCCTTATTCTGAGACTGTGACCCCTAGTTTTGGACTCCGGAGCCCCATCAAGCCCCATAAGAATCTTATATACTTCAATGAGATCACCTCTCATTTTTCAAAATTCTAAAGAGTATAGGCCTCATCTACTCAATTTCTCCTCATAGGACAATCCTTCCATTCCAGAAATCAGTGTAATGAACCTTTGTTGCACTCTGTTAAGGCAAGTATATCCTTAGGTAAGGAGACCAAAACTGCACACAGTAATCCAGGTGTGATCTCACCAAGACCTTATATAATGTAGTAAGATGTATTTACTTGAATACTCCAATCCCTTTGTAATGAAGGCCAACATTCCATTTGCTTTCCTAATTTCCTGCTGTACCTGCATGTTAACATTCTGTTATTCATGTACAAAGACACCCAGATCCCTCCGAAAACCAACATTTCCCAGTCTCCCAACAATTAATAACCTCTTGTGTAGCACCTTATCAAATGCTTTTTGTACATCCAAATACAATATTCTGAAGGGGGAGGGTGAACAGCCAGTTGTCATTGTGCACATAGGCACCAATGATATAGGTAAAAAACGGGATGAGGTCCTACAAACAGAATTTAGGGAGTTAGGAGCCAAGTTAAAAAGTAGGACCTCAGAGGTAGTAATCTCAGGATTGCTACCAGTGCCACGTGATAGTCAGAGTAGAAATGAAAGAATAGTCAGGATGAATGCGTGGCTTGAGAGATGGTGTAGGAAGGAGGGGTTCCGATTTTTGGGACATTGGGACCGGTTCTGGGGGAGGTGGGAATATTACAAATTGGATGGTCTACACCTGGGCCGGACTGGAACCAATGTCCTTGGGAGTGCTTTTGCTAACGCTGTTGGGGAGGGTTTAAACTAATGTGGCAGGGGGATGGGAACCAAATGAGGAGGTCAGTGGACAGTAAGGAGGTAGTAACAAAAGCCTGTAAGGAACTAGATAATGATGCCAGCATGACTAAGGGGAAGAGTAGGCAGGGAGCAGATGATGAACGCAAAGGGAGTGGTGGTCTGAGGTGCATTTGTTTTAATGCAAGAAGTGTAGTAGGTAAGGCAGATGAACTTAGGGCTTGGATTAGTACCTGGGAGTATGATGTTATTGCTATCACTGAGACTTGGTTGAGGGAAGGGCATGATTGGCAACTAAATATCCCAGGATATCGATGCTTCAGGCGGGATAGAGAGGGAGGTAAAAGGGGTGGAGGAGTTGCATTACTGGTCAAAGAGGATATCACAGCTGTGCTGAAGGAGGGCACTATGGAGGACTCGAGCAGTGAGGCAATATGGGCAGAACTCAGAAATAGGAAGGGTGCGGTAACAATGTTGGGGCTGTACTACAGGCCTCCCAACAGCGAGCGTGAGATAGAGGTACAAATATGTAAGCAGATTATGGAAAGATGTAATAGCAACAGGGTGGTGGTGATAGGAGATTTTAATTTTCCCAACATTGACTGGGATTCACTTAGTGTTAGAGGTCTAGATGGAGCAGAATTTGTCAGGAGCATCCAGGAGGGTTTTCTAGAGCAGTATGTAAATAGTCCAACTCGGGAAGGGGCCATACTGGACCTGGTGTTGGGGAATGAGCCCGGCCAGGTGGTTGAAGTTTCAGTAGGGGACTACTTTGGGAATAGTGATCACAATTCCGTAAGCTTTAAAATACTCATGGACAAAGACGAGAGTGGTCCTAAAGGAAGAGTGCTAAATTGGGGGAAGGCCAACTATACCAAAATTCGGCAGGAGCTGGGGAATGTAGGTTGGGAGCAGCTGTTTGAAGGTAAATCCACATTTGATATGTGGGAGGCTTTTAAAGAGAGGTTGATTAGTGTGCAGGAGAGACATGTTCCTGTGAAAATGAGGGATAGGAATGGCAAGATTAGGGAACCATGGATGACAGGTGAAATTGTGAGACTAGCTAAGAGGAAAAAGGAAGCATACATAAGGTCTAGGTGGCTGAAGAAAGACGAAGCTTTGAAAGAATATCGGGAATGTAGGACCAATCTGAAACGAGGAATTAAGAGGGCTAAAAGGGGTCATGAAATATCTTTAGCAAACCGGGTTAAGGAAAATCCCAAAGCCTTTTATTCATATATAAGGAGCAAGAGGGTAACTAGAGAAAGGATTGGCCCACTCAAGGACAAAGGAGGAAAGTTATGCGTGGACTCAGAGAAAATGGGTGAGATTCTAAACGAGTACTTTGCATCGGTATTCACCGAGGAGAGGGACATGAAGGATGTTGAGGTTAGGAACAGATGTTTGATTACTCTAGGTCAAGTCAGCATAAGGATGGAGGAAGTGTTGGGTATTCTAAAAGGCATTAAGGTGGACAAGTCCCCAGGTCCGGATGGGATCTATCCCAGGTTACTGAGGGAAGCGAGAGAGGAAATAGCTGGGGCCTTAACAGATATCTTTGCAGCATCCTTAAACACGGGTGAGGTCCCGGAGGACTGGAGAATTGCTAATGTTGTCCCCTTGTTTAAGAAGGGTAGCAGGGATAATCCAGGTAATTATAGACTGGTGAGCCTGACGTCAGTGGTAGGGAAGCTGCTGGAGAAGTTACTGAGGGATAGGATCTATTCCCATTTGGAAGAAAATGGGCTTATCAGTGATAGGCAACATGGTTTTGTGCAGGGAAGGTCATGTCTTACCAACTTAATAGAATTCTTAAGTATAGGTGGTCTGATTAGCAAGTTTGCAGACGACACCAAGATTGGTGGAGTAGCAGATAGTGAAGGGGACTGTCAGAGAATACAGCAGAATATAGATAGACTGGAGAGTTGGGCAGAGAAATGGCAGATGGAGTTCAATCAGGGCAAATGCGAGGTGATGCATTTTGGAAGATCCAATTCAAGAATGAACTATACAGTAAATGGAAAAGTCCTGGGGAAAATTGATGTACAGAGAGATTTGGGTGTTCAGGTCCATTGTTCCCTGAAGGTGGCAACGCAGGTCAATAGAGTGGTCAAGAAGGCATACGGCATGCTTTCCTTCATCGGACGGGGTATTGAGTACAAGAGTTGGCAGGTCATGTTACAGTTGTATAGGACTTTGGTTCGGCCACATTTGGAATACTGCGTGCAGTTCTGGTCGCCACATTACCAAAAGGATGTGGATGCTTTGGAGAAGGTGCAGAGGAGGTTCACCAGGATGTTGCCTGGTATGGAGGGCGCTAGCTATGAAGAGAGGTTGAGTAGATTAGGATTATTTTCATTAGAAAGACGGAGGTTGAGGGGGGACCTGATTGAGGTGTACAAAATCATGAGCGGTATAGACAGGTTGGATAGCAAGAAGCTTTTTCCCAGAGTGGGGGATTCAATTACTAGGGGTCACGAGTTCAAAGTGTGAGGGGAAAAGTTTAGGGGGGATATGCGTGGAAAGTTCTTTACACAGAGGGTGGTGGGTGCCTGGAACGCGTTGCCAGTGGAGGTGGTAGACGCGGGCACGATAGCGTCTTTTAATATGTATCTAGACAGATACATGAATGGGCAGGAAGTAAAAAGATACAGACCCTTAGAAAATAGGCGTCATGTTTAGATCGAGGATCTGGATCGGCGCAGGCTTGGAGGGCCGAAGGGCCTGTTCCTATGCTGTAATTTTCTTTGTTCTTTGTTCTCTTTGTATATACACTGGTTCCCCTCTAGCTGCCCTGCTCCTAACCTCGAAAAACTCTAACAGATTTGTCAAACATGATTATCCTTTCATAAATTTGTGTTGGCTCTGCCTAATTATGTTATGATTTTCTAAGTGCCCTGTTACAATATCCTAATAATAGATTCTAGTATTTTTCCTACTACTGATGTCAGGTTAATTGGCCTGTGGTTCCTTGTTTTCTCTCTCCCTCCTTTCTTGAATAGCAGGGTTATGTTTGCTACCTACAAATCCACAGAGACTGTTCTAGAATCTTGGGCATTCTGGAAGATCAAATCCAATGCATCCACTATCTCTGTAGCCATCTCTTTTAAAACTCTCAGATGCAGGCCATCAAGTCCAGGGGATTTCTTGACTTTTTGTCCCATTAATTTCTCCAGTGCTATTTGTTTAGTAATACTAATTCTTTTAAGTTCCTCACTCTCATGAGACCCATGATTCTCCACTATTTCTGGAATGTTTTTTGTATCTTCTATTGTGACGGCAGATAAAAAGTATTTGTTTAATGCCTGATATTTCCTTATTCCCCATTTTAATTTCTTCTTGCTCTGCCTCTAATGGACCCATGTTGACTTTTGCTAATCACTTCCTTTGTATAGCCCCTACAGAAACTTTTACAAGCTGTTTTTATGTCTCTAGCTAGTTTACTGTCATATTCTCTTTTCTCTTTCTTTATCAGTTTCTTGGTCATCCTTTACTAAATTTTTAATTCCTCCCAATCCCCAGGATTGCTACTCTTTTAGGCAATATTATAAGCCTCTTCCTTAATCTAATACGATCTTTAACATCTCTTGTTAGCCACGGTTTGGCCACTTTTCCCATGGGTTTTTATTCCTTAAGGGAATGTATATTTGTTGCAAATTATGAATTAATTCTTGAAATGTTTGCCACGCTTATCTATCATCATACCTTTTAATGTAATTTCCCAATCTACCTTCATCAACGCACTCCTCATACCCACATAGTTTGCTTTGTTCAGATTTAAGATCCTAGTTTCTGATTTAACCAATGCACTTTCAAATTCAATATAAAATTCTAACATATTATGATTACTCTTCCTTAGAGGCCACTTTACTGCTGGGTTATTAATTAATTATTTTGCATTATACAGTATTAGATCTAAAACAACCTGTTTCCAGTTGGTTCCTCTACATACGGATCTAGAAAGCTATCTTGTATGCATTCCATGAACTCATCCTTTACATTATTACTGCAAATTTTGTTGCCCGGTCTATATGAAGATTAAAGTTGCTCATGATTACTGTATTACCCTTGTTACATGTGCCTCTAATTTCCTGATTTATACCCTGCCCGACACTACAACTACTGTTAGGGAGCCTATAAACTATTCCTACTAGTGTGTTCTTCCCCATTTTGTTTCTTAGCTCCACCAAAACTTGAGCTAAGATTCTTTCTCTCTGCTGTCTTTATCCCATCCTTTATCAGAGTTACCCCAACATTCCCCTTTTTACATTTTGCCTATCTCTTCTAAAAGTCAAACATCCTGGAATATTTAGTCCCCAACCTTGCTCACTCTGCAACCACATCTCCATAATGACTATTGGATCAAACTTATTAATTTCTATCTGTTCTTTTAATTCAACTATTTTGTTGTGAATGCTTCATGCATTCAGATATTTTGCCTTTAGCATTAACTTTTTTCTATTTTTTCCCTGCTATCACCTTAGTCACTAATGCCTTATCACCTTTGTTAAGCTCTCTGTCCCTTCCTGACCAACTCTTCTTATTTCTATCCCAATTGCTACTCAGGTCTATAGCCTTGACATTTCTCCTGTCTATTGCCCTAGTTATTCGATTCATTAGGATACTATTCCCAGCCCAATTTAAGTGGAGGCTGTCCCAACAGAACTGTTCCTTCTTTCTCCAGTACTGGTGCCAATGGTCCATGAAGCAAAACTCCTTCCTCCCACACCACTCTTTCAGCCATGCATTTCTAATTTGTTTATCCTTAAGCCAATTTGCCCATGACTTAGGTAACAATCCAAAGATTATCACCTGTGAGATTTTGCATTTGAATTTAGATTCTAGTTCCTCAAACTCTCTCAGCAGAACATCATTCCTATGTTGTTAGTTCCTCCATGGACCATGACAACTGGATCCTCCCACTTCAAGTTTTTCTCCAGACATGAGGAGATGTCCTGAATCCTGCAACCAAAAAGGCAGTACAATCTTCAGAACTCCCGGTCATGGCTGCAGAGAACGGTATTTATGCCCCTGACTATACTGTCTCCTTCCAATACCACATTCCTTTTCACTCCCCCTCTTGAATGGCCTCCAGCTGTATTCCAATGCCATGGTCAGTTTTCTCATCCACCCTGCAGACTTTGCACATCCACATAGACTGCAAGAACCTCCTACCTGTTGGATAAAGGCAAAGGCCAAGGTTCCTCCAGCACTGCATCTGGTGTCCCTTTACCTGCCTGTCACACCTTCCTGACCACTAACCAGGCCCTGCCTCCTGGATCAAAGTGTCCAGGTAACCCTCTCCCTCCCTGATGCCCTGCAATGTCTGCATCTTGGAATGAGCTCAACAATTCTGAGTTGAAGTTCCTTGAGATCCAGATACTTATGGTAGATGTGGTTGTCTGGGATCGCAAAGCTCTCCAAAAACTTCCACATGCTGCTGTTGTGGTACACCACCTGCCCTGCCATCCCTGTATAACCCTATTTTATTTATTTAATTAATCAATATATATATATATATTTAATCAACTTAGCTTAAAGTTTTTAACTAAGTATTTGACTTAGTTTAAGATATAGGCAGATTAATTTAAATATTTACTGTTAACACAAACAAATGCAAGTATTGGAGTCAAAATGCAGCAACTCCTTCCCGTGTACACTCAATTCCCACTTGCAAAGAGTTCTCAACTTTTACACTCTGCTCTACAACTACTCTGTGCCAACCACTGGGTTATACATCTCTATAACACAGAAAACGTTGCTCTTTGGTTCAATTTTTAAGATATGCCAAATATATGATTTATTTGAATATTCTAAGTGCATATATAATTGTCTGCTATTGAGAGTTATAACATAGAATTATGGAGTTTAAATATTAACTGACATGTAACATAGTTGTTGTTGCTGCCATAGTCCCAAAGGAATCTCTCCCATTTAAGAGAGACAGTTGATGATGTATAGTTTGAGGGTCACCACACTACAAGTATGGGGCAAAGCAAAGAGGCAGGCCTCCTTGAACTACCAGAGCAATACAGGGATTGAACCTAGGCTGTTGGTGTCTTTTTACATCACACACTAGCCATCTAGCCAACTGAGTTAACCAACCCCCACTATAATGTAGTACTACATTATATCCAGAGCTGGCGGGCAGTCATAAAGGCGGGGCTAAAGTGTGGCGAGTCGAAGAGACTTGGCAGTTGGCAGGAAAAAAGACAAAAGTGCAAGGGGAGAGCCAACTGTGTAATAGCCCCGACAAACAAATTTTTCTGCAGCACCTGTGGAAGAGCCTGTCACTCTAGAATTGGCCTTTATAGCCACTCCAGGCGCTGCTCCACACACCACTGACCACCTCCAGGTGCTTACCCATTGTCTCTCAAGATAAGGAGGCCAAAGAAGACATTACTAAAAGATAGGCCATAGATTTGGACTCACCATTTTCTATATATTAAGTTCCTATTTTCAGCAGGGCAATCAGAGAAAATAAACAGATATGGGCACTTTATCACAGGGGAAAGTAAGAAATGAGTGAGAGTTCAAGCTGCAGGTAACCAAGTAGGATTGCCTAAACTTTCAGGATGATTTGATGCCTGTCCTGTTGGCTGGGTTATAAGTTATATTAATTAGATGGAGAAAATTAGAATACTGCATTCAATTTTAGACACTGACCTCAGGAAACATCTGTCTTGAAAATTTCAAATGCCCTAGCATTCGCAGCCTTTTCGGGGTGGGGGGGTGGGGGACGTAAGTTCCAGATTTCCACTATCCTTTGTGTGAAAAAATGCTTCCTGATTTCCTGCCTATATAGCCTAACTCTAATTTTAAGAATTTGTCCTTTTGATTTAGATTCCCCTACTAGAGAAAATAGTTTCTCTGTATCTAATTGATGAAACCCCTTTATCATTTAAAGACACGTCAATTAAATTTGCCTTTAACCTTCTAAACTAAAGGGAATACAAGCTGTCATGCAGACCCCCAACTGCCAAGAATGAGGCATATTAACTTTATCATATGAACATTGATTTCAAATTGTTGCTGGAATGAAGAAATGACTTGTTTGAAGATCACCAGACACTGGGCTGGAAGGACATTTGCATACTAGGAGACGCTGCTTGTGGAGACAAAGGACTATTCCCTGCTCCAATTAACCCAAATGGATTTTGATCACCAGACATTGAAGGGATAAGGAAGCGCATTCCAGGGCCTGCTAAAATGATACCATCCACAAAGCCAGGACTTTATAAACCAGTTGGTCACATGACTAACTGGCTGGTCCAGGTTTTTTGAACCAGCCACAGGACAGTTTGAATTCAGAAGGCAGTGTGCAACTGAAGCTGGAACAAGGAAGCCTCTCTCTCTCTCTTGCTTTCTCCCAAGCCACCGGACCCACAGAAGACACGTAAACCTCAAGAGGGAAAAGACTCCTACATTGGAACATGTTGAAGCGTGAACTGGGCCCAATGAATAGCAGGACTTACCAGCAACCAAAGACTCCACATTGAACTTAAAGGACTGTAACTACCAGATATTGCCTCAAACTTTTCCCCTTTATTCCTTCTACTTTTTCTGTCTCTATCTGCGTGTGTGTTTATCGCGAATGCATGCTAGCGTAGTCGCGTCGCATATTTGTAGTCGTTAATCGGATTAGAGTTTAAGTTTAATGAACTTCTACCTTTCTTGTTTAAATCTAAGGAAACCGGTTAGATTTCTTTGCTTTACAATTGGAGCAGTGAACAAGGATTCACTGAGGGGGAGCTAAAAACTTGGTGTTTCTAAAATTAAACCCTGTTACGGTTAAACCAGGCAAAGGCTGAGAGGGAACCCTAGACCCCTTCTCACCTGGTCGTAACAAAGCCAATGTTTATACAACCTGTCTTCATAATTTAACTCTTTAAGTCCTGGTAAAATTCTGATGAATCTGTACTACACACTTTCCAAGAATATATATTTCCTTGTTGGGTAAGTATATCAAGGGATAGGGAACAAATGCAGGTAAATGGAGTTGTGGTGCAGATCAGCCCTGATCTAATTGAATGGTGAACAGGCTCGAGGAGCTGAGTGGCCTACTCTAGTTCCTATGTAAAAATTATTCTTAATAAGTTGGTGAATTTTTGTTTTGATCAAGCTGGTCATAGTTATACAGCACAGAAACAGGCCCTTCGGCGTGTCTTCGCCGGCCATCAAGCACCTACCTATTCTAATCCCATTTTCCAGCACTTGGCCCATAGCTTTGTATGCTATGGTGTTTCAAGTGCTCATCTAAATACTTCTTAAGTATTGTGAGGGTTCCTGCCTCTACCACCTCTTCAGGCAGTGCATTCCAAATTCCAACCACCCTCTGGGTGAAAAAACATTTCCTTAAATCCCCTCTAAACCTCCTGCCCCTAACCTTAAATCTATGCCCCCTGGTGCTAGAAAATATAAAATTTGTGGCATTAAGATTTGACATAGCAGTCAGCTCCAGAGTCACCTCCATCTACTTTGCTTCAACAGTCTTCAATGTCTATTTCTGAGCCATTCTTAATTAGGAGCAATTTTGGACCTATGTCCTCAAGGAACAGGATTGAAACCTCACACACCTCAATCACATAAGAACTTTAAAACAAACAGATAGAGAAGACCTTAATCCCATCTGTAAATTATGGATTTAATCCCATGCCTTAAAGTTGAAAGGGGCTGTGTGCTACTTGATACATTATCCTGCCTTCCCAGAAAATTAAGTTTTACCTGAAGGAAAAGGAGTAGACTGACATGGATTTTTTTGGTTCTACTTCGTAAGGTATTTACATTAATTTCCCCCATTTCTATGCAGACTGGGTAATATTTTTGCATTTTTCACTGATGCAAATTATTGATTTTATTTGTTCATGGGATGTGGGCATCACTGGGAAGGCCAGCAGTTATTGCTCATTCCTAATTTCCCTTGAGAAGGTGGTGAACCACCTTCTTGAACCGCTGCAGTCCTTTTGGTATAGGTACACCCATAGTGCTGTCAGGTAGGGAGCTCCAGGATTTTGGCCCAAGCAACAGTGAAAGAACCACAATATAGTTCCAAGTCAGGATGGTGTGTAACTTGGAGAGGAAATTGCAGATGGTGGTGTTCCTACGCGCCTGCTGCCCTTGTCCTTCTAGGTGGTAGAGGTCTCAGGTTTGGAAAATGCTGTCGAAGGATCCTCCATGACTTGCTGAAGTACATCTTCTGGATGGTGCACACTGCTGCCACTGTGTGTCGGTGGTGGAAATTGTGAATATTTAAAGTAGTAGATGGGGTGCCAATCAAGCAGGCTGCTTTATTCTGGATGATTTTGTGCTTCTTAAATTGTTGGAGCTGCACTCATCTCGGCAAGTGGACTCCTGACTTGTGCCTTGTAGATTGTGGACAAGCTTGAGGAGTCAGGAACTGAGTTAGTCACCGCAGGATTCCCAGCTCTTGTAGCCACAGTATTTATGTGGCTGGTTCAGTTAAGATTCTTATCAATAGTAACCCCCAGCTTGACTCTACTCTTACCACACGTTGCCACTACTGAAATACATAGTCATTCTTTCATTATGTCCAAATATGACATCTCTAATGCTTTCCATGTCAGCCTTTTAAGCTTTACTCTATATATCCTTACGTACAATTACTTAGAATATACAGCACAGAAACAGTCTATTAGGCTCAACTAGTCTGCATTGGTGTTTATACTCCACACAAGTCTCCTCCCATTCCATCTGTCTCATCTCAGCCTTTCAGCATATCTTTCTGTTCCCTTTTCTCTCATGTACTCATCTGGTTTCCTTTTGTAAGCATCTAAACTATTTGCCTCAAGTTGGTATCATCTGCAAATTTTGATATGTTCGTTAGTCTAAATCATTAGTGTAAATTATGAATAGTAGTGGAACACTGCTTTCCAGCTTCCTCCAATCTGAATAGCTACTCTTTATCCCTTCTCTCTGTTTTCTATCTTTTAGCCGATTTGCTATCCATTCAGCTGTTTGTCCTATGCCTCCTGTCAGGCAAACCCCCCACCTGCCAAAACTGAGGTACACATGATTTCGCCACATGAACATTAAAACTTACAATTGCAAGCCCCTGACTAGAAAGACATTTGCATAGTAACTGACAATGTTGGAACAATGGGGACCCAGTCGTTACTTCCCCAATACACAGAAGTGGTCAGACCTGTTATAGTCACATGACTAACTGGCTGTTGCAGAGGATGGAACTGAGAGAGTTTTAAATTGGAGAAAACAGTGTTTGAAAGGAGAAAGCTCCTGGCTCCCGATTGGAACACAATCTCCTCTCCAGTCCTGCATGCCTCCATCTCTTTCCCACGGAACTGAATTTTGTGAAAACACGTGAACCTCAAAGAGAGAAAAGTCTCCTATGTGAACAAGGTTTAAGAAGAACACTGGGCCCCGACAAACAGCAAGACTACCTACAATCAAGTGAGCTCGAAGCACGGTAAACAAGAAACTCTTCTGATATTGCCTCAAACCCCTCTCTACTATATTTTCCTCTCCTCTTTTCTATCCCTATTTACATGTGTGTATCGCGTGTGCAAGCTAGCGTGGGTGTGTCGTATATCCGTGGGCATTAACCATATTAGAGTTTAAGTTATAATAAAACTACATCTTTCTTCTTTAAACCTCAGAAAACCTGTGTGAATTGGTTTCTTTGTCTTATAATTGGAAAGCTGTGAACAAGGACTCACAAAGGGGGAGCTCAAAACACAGTGTATTTAAAATTAAACCCTGTTACGATAAAACCAGGTGAAGATAGTAACAGACCCCTAGACAGAAATATGGGTGCTAGCGACCGGAATTTTACCCACAGACAAATGAATGAAATTGGAAGTGGGAAGCCAAATTGCTCCCAATCAAAAAGAGCAAGGTTTTAATACAGGTTTTCTTGTGGTTGTGTGTGATTGAATGCTAACATGTCTGCAACTGAAGCGAGTAGCTCTTCAAGCCAGGTTGAAGTAACTTGGGATAAATTAAAAGCACTGTCTATGGAGGAGTTCAGAAAAATGGCTGAGCAGTGTACGTGGCAAGGCTAGGAAGTCTGAACTCCTAAGGCTAGTGGCCAACCATTTTTCCCTTAAATCTGAAGAAGCAGAAGCAATGTTAGAAACAGAATCCGACAGGGTATTGATAGCAAAGATACAATTGGAACAGCGGAAACTTGAATTTGAGGAAAGAGAGAGGGAGAAAGAGAGACTCTTCCAAAAGGAACATGAAGAAAATGACAGGCAGGAAAGAGAGAAAGAAAGACAGGAAAAGGAAAGAGAGAGAGGAGAGAGAGAGGAAAAGAATATTCCGTAAGGAATCTGAAGAGAAAGAGCTGAAGTGGTTTGAGTTAACTAGGGGGTGACAGAGTAACCCAAGTGAAAGCATGGCCAATATGGGGAAGCACATTTCAGGGTTGGGTACAAGATTGCTAAAACTCACTCAATTAATTCCAAAATTCAATGAGGAAAATGTGGAAACTGGCAAGGCAGCTAAAATGGTCAGCTGTGACCTGGTCTCTTTTATTGCAAAGCAAACTAACTGGAAAAGCCCATGAGGTTTATTCCTTGTTACCAGATGAGAGTTCATCAAATTATGAACTGACAAAAAATGCTATCCTCAGGGCATATGAATTAGTACCCGAAGCCTATCACCAAAAGTTTAAAACTCTCAAAAAGCAAGCCAATCAAACTTATCTAGAGTTTGAAAGAAGCAAGTAACTGGCTTTTGACCAGTGGCTGAGGGCTTTAAAAATACAACTCAGCTATGAGAATCTCAAAGAAGTAATCCTGTTAGAGGAATTTAAAAACTCTCTCCCATTCTCAATAAAAACCCATGTAGAGGAGCAGCGGGTTCAGGGAGCCCAGCAAGCAGCCATTCTGGCCAATGAGTTTGCTTTAATTTATAAGTCAGTTTCCCAGAGGAGAACCTTTCCTAATCACCCCCACAAATCCGAAAAGGACAAAGGGTGGGAAGGTGATATCCACCCAGGCAGTCCTGAAAGAGAAAGAAAGGCAGGAGACACAGGGGGCCCTCCTCCAGCCAAAAAGGAAGGTGCTGTGAGCAAGAGTGAGACCTGGAGACCTATGTGCTTCCACTGTAATAAGGCAGGGCATTTAAAAGCTGACTGCTGGAAACTAAAGGGGAAACTGATAGGGTTAATCAGGGCACACCTGCTCAGTGAAGATGAGGCCCTGATGGAAAACACAGAACAAGCTGTGGCTTTAACTGCAGTAAGAGTGCATTTGAGTGCAGTGCTACATGACGTTGTATTCCATTCATCACCCCTGTCCTGACAAACTTCACTAGATCCATGCTCCCCTAATGCAATGAATTCAAAATTATAGTCTTTGTTTACAAGTCCATCCATACCCATGTAATCTCCTCCAGACCCAGGCCCAGCCTGATCTACTTTGTTAATCCATCTTTTGCTGTGAAACACCTCTCTCCATGCTCCACTATTGACAGTAGAACCTTCTTTCATCTTTGATCTACTCACTCAAACTTCCTTCATGAACCTCTTCTGGCTTGTTCTTTAAAAGCCATGTCAAAAACTATCTTTTCAACTATATGCCATCTCCTTCAAACATCTTTCTAGCTACTATTTACCTACCCTCTCCTCTTTGAAGTGCCATGCTTAATGTGCAATAAAACTACAAGTTTTAATTGCCAATTATGCATTTCTCTCGTGCTGTTATGCAAAATGAGAGCATAGTGCCTGAGCATGACAGAAGCCTCATTAAACCATAATTGATGTACTTTAAATTGCTGTTTAAAGGTATAGCATCTGAGAAATTGAAAGCTCTAACCAAGTTACTGCTAATAGCACTGAGAAAATCAAGGCATTTTAATTAATTGGGTTCGAATACATCTAGCATAGTGATAAGAATAATTTAGTTACATATACTAAAATCTGTCATTGACATAAGTTTGACCAGGAGTTTGCAATTGTACTGACGGCGAAACTGTCAGAGTTCTGCCATCTGCACAGGCGCAGTAAAATGCAGAAATCCAGAAATTGCTGTCAGTGATTCCCAGCTTGTCCACAGGGTGTGCTGTTGAAGCCCTCATATGTGGAAATCAATTAGAAATCACTGAACCGACATGAACTTCTACCTCTTGCACTATCATTCTTGCTGCAAAAGCCCTTTAAAAAATTATACCTTGTTGAATGAGGTGTAACTGGGTTTTTAATGGTATACTAAGTCATAAATTCTGCTGAATAACCTCCGTGGCCCTAAGAAATTAATTTTATATTTGTGGAATTTCAAATTTTGCCATTCTATGATAAACATTCTATAGATTTTTAATATAATAAAAATTATTAATTCTTTTAAATTTATGATATTTCAGCTTCTACCTTAGTCCTGTGTGTATGTTCCAAAATTTATTTTGCTTCCTGCAAAATTATAAAACATAAATGATAAAACCCTTTGTTACTTCCTGATTTGCTGCCTGTGAGAATTCTTCAATGTGATTGGTTGCTTAGCCTGCTTGATGACATTACTATTGCTGAACACCACAGATCCTCTATAGCTGGTGCCTGAATGAGATTAACATCAGGAAAGGAGAAATCCATGCCACAGAGCTCACTAGATCTTTGTTGGCAGCTTTCTTTAGGATGGTGGCAAGCGCAGACACGTCACCATTGCTCTCAAAGGGCTAAATTTTACAGCCCCTGCGTGGTGGGAAGGGAGGCGGGAGGGCTGTGGTGAAATAGCGAGGAGCTGCGTCAGGATGGCTCCAGATGCTGTCCGCCGCCAGGGAAGTTTCTCAGCTGCGGACAAGAGGTGGGCCCAGCTGTGGATCGGCTGCCCGATCTTCGGAGGTGGGCAACCAATTTGCATATTAAAAGCCCCAATTAGGGGCCATTAAGCATAGCCACCAGCATTTTTCTGATGGCGGGATGTCCTCCACCATGTGGGGAGGCTGCCAGCTTCATGGAGGTAGCCTCACTGCGGCAATCTGGGAAGCCATTGAAGCAGAGGCTCTATGCCACAGAAGGGGTTGTGGGCAGGAAAGGCAGCCCCTACGGTCCCAATGACCTCCAGTGGAGTTTCCTCTCCAATCAACGGGGTCTTTTGCCCTCCGCCATCCTGAATGCATTGTTATTTCTACTTACCTGTCTGAGGCCCGAGGTCTCTCCTGGTGGTGCTGCTGAGGCATCAGAATTGCCTGCCTTTTGACTGAGCCAGCAGCATCAGGAGCCTGGCTGCCATCCTTAATTGGATGGTGGGCGTGTAGGTGGCCAATTAGGAGGCTGCCTGCAGTAAAATCAGTTAGCCGGTCTTGCAACTGGCAAGTGTCGGCTCAGGACCTCCTTTTTGGCCTGAGGTCAGGGTCGCAAAGCCCATGGGAAAAACTCAGCCCAAAATCTGTGCCATTATACTTATAAACACTATCAACATCCTGGGGGTTATCACTGACCAGAAACTGAACTAAACCAGCCACATAAATGCTGTGGCTAAACAGCACGTCGGAGGCGAGGAATTCTGCAGTAAGTAACTCACCTCCTGTCTCCCCAATACCTGTCCACCATCTACAAGGCACAAGTCAGGAGTGTGATGGAATACTCTCCACATGCCTGGATGGGTGCACCTTCAACAACACTCAAGAAGCTTGACAACATCCAGGACAAAGCAGCCCGCTTGATTGGCACTTCAGCCAACACCTTCAACATTCACTCCCTCCACCACCGAAGCATCAGTGGCTACAGTGCGTACCATCTACAAGATGCATTACAGCAACTCACCAAGGCTCCTTCCAAACCCGTGGCCTCTACCACCTCGAAGGACAAGGGCAGCGGATGCATGGGAACACCACCACCTGCAAGTTCCCCTCCAAGCCACATACCATCCTGACTTGGAACTATACTGCCATTCCTTCACTGTTGCTGGGTCAAAATCCTGGAACTTCCTTCCTGAGAGCACAGTTGATGTACCTACATCCCAAGGACTGCAGCGGTTCAAGAAGCCTGCTCACCACCACCTTCTCAAGAGCAATTAGGGATGGGCAATAAATGCTGGCCTAGCCTATCCCATAAATGAATAAAACATTTTAAAAAATCTTTTCTGGACAGCAAGAATCAGGCTGTTGCTGTGGGCTGCTTTTATATTTAAAAAAAGATGAACAACGGCATTTTGTACCTGATCTTCATTCTATAAGTTAACTCTATAATAAAGAAATACAATTGAATACAGAGAGAAACAAGAAAGTTGCCCTAACATAGATTATTTTTCCAACAATTAAACTTGATGAGCCAATAACAGTTAAAGTAAGGTCTGAGCCAAATGTTATGTTTATAAAAGTTGCCACAATTGTTACTACAGAAAGATTTTGATGTTTTCTTTGATCTATTTTGCAATGAGTATTGTAAGTTTTATTTCAGGCAATTTACTGACATTCTAACAAATAAATTTTCTCTATGATTTTGCTTTCACACTGATTATTAAATGAGTAGCTACACCACATAACAGGTGTCAAAAGGATTTCAATGTAATGAAGATAGTGCAGTGACAACACACTGGGCAGTAATCTTCTTGTCTTAAGTCTTTTAAATAATTAATAATCATCCTAAAATGTTTTCAATCTTCTGAGACTGAAGTGTTGAAACAGAACTGACATGTATTGACCGAGATAAAACGAGATAAAACATCATCAGTTCCAAATACTGCCCATAATTGACACAATTGACTTGGTTTCAAAAGAAGATGACAAGAGACACTGCAGCCACAAATTGTCATACTGATTCACAGTGGTACAACTCAGACAGAGTTGAATGAAGTTAGGGTTGTTTGTAGGAAATATGTTCTGTGCTGTGATAGTCCCACTGAAAATGCTTACCTACAACTACAGGCAGGTAACCCAATACCAAATGTATTTGGAAAACTTAATTAATTCAACCACACTCATTTATAATTTACTGTATCACCCATATTTGGCTTGCATTTAGGAAAAGAGTAAAATAAGTAGTGTACTTGCATAGTCAATTCTAGAAAAAACACACAAGTCCAGTCTTCTGGCAGTACGTTCAGTTTTGAGAGGATTCAACATCAATATCTATTTCTTCCTTTGAGTTCTTTCTTATATTAGTGTTATTCTGTTTGCTCATTTCATAGATGAATTGAGACTGTAGTCTTAGGCAGTCCCTCGGGAACAAGGATGACTTTCTTCCACTCCAGGATTGTGGGTCCTTAGGTGAATGAATAGTCCAATTCTGGATCCACGCACTCTGCCACAGGTGGGGCAGGTGATGTTTGATGAGGCGAGTGGATGGGATGCTCAAATTTCCGAATGCCCTTCCGCTGTTTGCTGTTTGTAGTGCAGTAAGTGTATCGTTAAAAGTCCATTAAAACCAGGCTGGTAAAAGGTATCATTTTATAGAACAGACTATTTCATCCTGTGCACTATTTCTGGAGGTGAAATGGAGATTTGCGGCAGCAATCAGGCAGAAATAATTATAGATACTTCCTGGAATAGTTCCAGAAAATGTAAAAAATCTCTCATACAATAAATAAATGCTTTGCTTTTCAAAATACATAATTTTGCATTCAATATATGTTAATTTGTAAATAATGTTCACTCTGCTTGGTACCTAGCAAAGTACAGGATGCTTTACAAAACAATGTGAACCCCATAAATTAATGTGCTGTTATTACTGCCTGAGGAAAGCATAATCAGCTTCATTCCACATAGAACGTGAAGAAAAATACATTTTATTTGCGTCTGATTATCTGTTTTTATTTTATAAATAGCATCAATGTTTAATTCTATCAGAATATATCAAGAAACAGAAGATTCTGAAAAGGGTTATTAATGACTAGCTGTCTCTGAGTATTGCCAGGCTTTGATAGCCTATGAAATGCTTGTTGAAAATGCGAGTGAGCGTGCCCGTAGCAGCTTCAAGGAGAATTGAGAGGATATGCTGTAAGGACCTGATAATGAGAATCAGCCAGAATTATGTACAATAAAAGACTGAATTTATTCTATTTTTTAAAATTCCTTTTGCGTATTTTTCTTCATGCGTGTGAGGGATATCAGTATTATGCTTGGAATATGTTTGAAGGAACAGCATCAAAGCATTTACAAATCAGATACTGCTGGGATCAGATGCAGCTGGTTAGTTAACATTGGTTTACCCTGACATTGAACCCGAGATCACCCTGTTTCACAGCAGAATGCTTCAGTAACGACTTATCCCTCATAGCCTCTCAGTTCAGGAAGGTTGGAGGGAAGGAAGGAAAAAGGGAAGAAAGAAAGGAGGCAAGAAAGAAAGAAAGGAGGGGAAAAGGAAGGAAGGAGGAAAGGAGGGTTGAAAGGAGGAAGGAAAGTGTTGTGGGATCACTTTAAGAGACTGTAAATTGAGAGTCACCAAAGGAAGTGATGTCGCATCACACATGACCAGAGAGCTGTGGGTGTCGACCGATAGAGTAAGGCCTGTGTAGGTGTGCTCCTATAATAGTTGTGCATATACATGTTCCAGTTTAAGTCACAATAAAGACCCATGTAGTCTTCGTATATTATTTTTATTTGTGTGAATCTTATAATAGTTCACGCACCCAAAGGAACAAATAATATTAAATGGTGTTCATTTGAACATTGGACCACGCTGCAGAATATAAAAATTGAAAAGTTGAACAGAAGATCAGGATCGTGGTGCTCTACTTAGCACAAGGTGAGGAACCACCCCAAAGTTAGGAAGAGCCACAGAAAAAAATGTTTGGGACCACACAGGCCATCTAAAGCAAGAGCAGCAGCCACACGGAGAAAAAGGCAAACTCTCTTTAAATATGCACAGTGAGCGCCTGACTTTGAAATTGGAGAACTCGGAATCAGAAGAAGAAGCAGTTTGGTCAAGGATCACGCTGTGCAAGTTTGCTGCAGGTTCATCCAGGGATGAGCCATCCAAAGTCCATTCTGACCCCACTATAAATTTTTTAAAATGCAGTGCAGCCATTACTGCATCAGTTTTCCCGGGCTGATAGCTTCGTGGGCGGGGCCTAAGTTAAAAGAGTGGGAACAGCTCAACTGTGAACATAGTGAAGTGTATCATAATTTAGTAAGGTTTTAATAAGTATTTATTTATTTTATATCAATTAACTAATTAGTGATAGAAATGACAGTTAGAGGGGTGCAGTGCTTCACCTGTGAGATGTGGGAAGTCCGTGACGCTTCCAGCATTCCGGGCGACTACATCTGCACGAAATCTACCCAGTTGCAGCTCCTCACAGACCGCATGGATCGGTTGGAGCGGCAACTGGATGCACTTAGGAGCATGCAGGTGGCGGAAAGCGTCATAGACAGGAGTTTTAGAGAAGTGGTTACACCCAAAGTGCAGGCAGATAGATGGGTGACCGCGAGAAGGGGCAGGCAGTCAGTGCAGGAATCCCCTGTGGCTATCCCCCTCTCTAACAAGTATACCGTTTTGGATACTGTTGGGGGGGATGGCCTATCAGGGGAAAACAGCAGCAGCCAGAGCAGTGGCACCATGACTGGCACTGTTGTTCAGCAGGGAGGGACAAAGCGCAGAAGAGCAATAGTTATAGGGGACCCTATAGTCAGGGGCACAGATAGGCGCTTCTGTGGACGTGAAAGAGTCTCCAGGAAGGTATGTTGCCTCCCTGGTGCCAGGGTCAAGGATGTCTCTGAATGGACAGAGGGCATTCTGAAGGGGGAGGGTGAACAGCCAGAGGTTGTGGTACACATCGGTACCAATGACATAGGCAGGAAGGGTGATGAGGTCCTGCAGGGGGAGTTTAGGGAGTTAGGTAGTAAGTTAAAAAACAGGACCTCTAGGGTTGTAATCTCGGGATTACTCCCTGTGCCACGTGCCAGTGAGGCTAGAAATAGGAAGATAGTGCAGCTAAACACGTGGCTGAGCAGCTGGTGTAGAAGGGAGGGTTTCAGATATCTGGACCATTGGGCTCTCTTCAGGGACAGATGGGACCTGTACAAGAAGGACGGGTTGCATCTAAACTGGAAGGGCACTAATATCCTGGCTGCAAGGTTTGCTAGCGTCACTCGGGAGGGTTTAAACTAGTGTGGCAGGGGGGTGGGAACCAGAGCAGTAGGACAGCTAGTGAAATAAATTAGGAGGACATAGTAAATAAGGCCAGTAGGACTAAGAGGAAGAGCAGGCAGGGAGATGTTGCTGAGCACAGCGGAACTGGTGGTCTGAAGTGCATTTGTTTCAATGCAAGAAGTATAACAGGTAAGGCAGATGAACTTGGAGCTTGGATTAGTACTTGGAAATATGATGTTGTTGCTATTACAGAGACTTGGTTGAGGGAAGGGCAGGATTGGCAGCTAAATTTTCCAGGCTTTAGAAGCTTTAGGCGGGATAGAGGGTGATGTAAAAGGGGTGGGGGAGTTGCATTACTGGTTAAGGAGAATATCACAGCTGTACTGAGGGAGGATACCTCAGAGGGGTCATGCAGCGAGGCAATATGGGTGGAGCTCAGGAATAGGAAGGGTGCAGTCACGATGTTGGGGGTTTACTACAGGCCTCCGAACAGCCAGCGGGAGGTAGAGGAGCAGATATGTAGACAGATTTTGGAAAGATGTAAAGGTAACAGGATTGTAGTGGTGGGTGATTTTAACTTCCCCAATATTGACTGGGACTCACTTAGTGCTAGGGGCTTGGATGGGGCAGAATTTGTGAGGAGCATCCAGGAGGGCTTCTTGAAACAGTATGTAGATAGTCCAACTAGGGATGGGGCCATTCTGGACCTGGTATTGGGGAATGAGCCCGGCCAGGCGGTCTAAGTTTCAGTGGGGGAGCATTTCGGGAGCAGTGACCATAATTCCATAAGTTTTAAGGTACTTGTGGATAAGGATAAGAGTAGTCCTCGGGTGAAGGTGCTAAATTGGGGGAAGGCTAATTATAACAACATTAGGCAGGAACTGAAGAATTTAGATTGGGGGCGGCTGTTTGAGGGTAAATCAACATCTGACATGTGGGAGTCTTTCAAACGTCAGCTGATTAGAATCCAGGACCAGCATGTTCCTGTGAGGAAGAAAGACAAGTTTGGCAAGTTTCGGGAAGCTTGGATAACACGGGATATTGTGAGCCTAGTCAAAAAGAAAAAGGAAGCATTTGTAAGGGCTGGAAGGCTAGGAACAGATGAAGCACTTGAGGAATATAAAGACAGTAGGAAGGAACTTAAGCAAGGAGTTAGGAGGGCTAAAAGGGGTCATGAAAAGTCATTGGCAACAGGATTAAGGAAAATCCCAAGGCTTTTTATACATATATAAAGAGCAAGAGGGTAACCAGGGAAAGGGTTGGCCCACTCAAGGACAGAGATGGGAATCTAAGCGTGGAGCCAGAGGAAATGGGCGAGGTGCTAAATTAGTACTTTGCATCAGTATTCACCAAGGAGAAGGACTTGGTGGATGATGAGCCTAGGGAAGGGAGTGCAGATAGTCTCAGTCATCTCATTATCAAAAAGGAGGAGGTGTTGGGTGTCTTGCAAAGCATTAAGGTAGATAAGTCCCCAGGGCCTGATGGGATCTACCCCAGAATACTGAGGGAGGCAAGGGAAGAAATTGCTGGGGCCTTGACAGAAATCTTTGCATCCTCATTGGCTACAGGTGAGGTCCCAGAGGACTGGAGAATAGCCAATGTTGTTCCTTTGTTTAAGAAGGGTGGCAAGGATAATCCAGGAAATTATAGGCCGGTGAGCCTTACGTCAGTGGTAGGGAAACTATTATAGAGGATTCTTCGGGACAGGATTTACTCCCATTTGGAAACAAACAAACCTATTAGCGAGAGACAGCATGGTTTTGTGAAGGGGAGGTCGTGTCTTACTAATTTGATTGAGTTTTTTGAGGAAGTGACGAAGATGATTGATGAGGGAAGGGCGGTGGATGTTGTCTATATGGACTTTAGTAAAGCCTTTGACAAGGTCCCGCATGGCAGACTGGTGCAAAAGGTGAAGTCACACGGGATCAGAGGTGAGCTGGCAAGATGGATACAGAACTGGCTCGGTCAGAGAAGACAGAGGGTAACAGTGGATGGGTGTTTTTCTGAATGGAGGGATGTGACTAGTGATGTTCCGCAGGGATCAGTGCTGGGACCTTTGCTGTTTGTAGTATATATAAATGATTTGGAGGAAAATGTAGCTTGTCTGATTAGTAAGTTTGCGGACGACACGAAGGTTGGTGGAGTTGCGGATAATAATGAGGATTGTCAGAGGATACAACAGGATATAGATCGGTTGGAGACTTGGGCAGAGAAATGGCAGATGGAGTTTAATCCGGACAAATGTGAGGTAATGCATTTTGGAAGGTCTAAATCAGGTGGGAGGTATACAGTAAATGGCAGAACCCTTAGGAGTATTGACAGGCAGAGAGATCTGGGCGTACAGGTCCACAGGTCACTGAAAGTGGCAACGCAGGTGGATAAGGTAGTCAAGAAGGCATTCGGCATGCTTGCCTTCATCGGTCGGGGCATAGAGTATAAAAATTGGCAAGTCATGCTGCAGCTGTACAGAACCTTAGTTAGGCCACACTTAGAATATTGCGTGCAATTCTGGTCGCCACACTACCAGAAGGGCGTGGAGGCTTTGGAGAGGGTACAGAGGAGGTTTACCAGGATGTTGCCTGGTCTGGAGGGCATTAGCTATGAGGAGAGGTTGGAAAAACTCAGATTGTTTTCACTGGAACGACGGAGGTGGAGGGGCGACATGATAGAGGTTTACAAAGTTATGAGCGGCATGGACAGAGTGGATAGTCAGAAGCTTTTTCCCAGGGTGGAAGAGTCAGTTACTAGGGGACATAGGTTTAAGGTGCGAGGGGCAAAGTTTAGAGGGGATGTGCGAGGCAAGTTTTTTTACACAGAGGGTGGTGAGTGCCTGGAACTTGCTGCCAGGGGAGGTGGTGGAAGCAGATACGATAGCGACGTTTAAGAGACATCTTGACAAATATATGAATAGGAAGGGAATCGAGGGATATGGGCCCCGGAAGTGCAGAAGGTGCTCGTTCAGGCAGGCATCAAGATCGGCGCAGGCTTGGAGGGCCGAATGGCCTGTTCCTGTGCTGTACTGTTCTTTGTTCTTTTGTTCTTTGTGCCACTGGATGTTCCCAGCACAGAGTAAAATGCTAGCTGTGGCAGCTGCCGGTAATGCAAGCTTCAGCTTTCTGCAGAGAGAGAGAGATAGAAGCTGTTTTAAAAAAAGAAGAAAAAAGCTGTGCCTGTGAAACAGAAGACCTGTAAAGAAGCAAGCCTATGAAAACACTGCCTGGTAAGAAGTAAACCTATAAAAAAGCCTATTTTTGTAAAGAAGCAAGATCCAATTATGGATTGGAAGGCATCAGACATCGGGCTGAATTTTATCAGCACGCTCCGTGGCGGTGCACTGTGAAAACGGCAGCCTTCCAGCATGGAATTGCCGCCGCACAGCCCCCGCGATATTACGCGCGGGGGCTGATTTAAATAGAGGGGGCGGAGCAGCTGCCCCCGATGACGTAGAGTGGATGGCCGCTGCACCCCAGCAACATTTTTAAAGGGCTTCAAGCCCATCAAGATATATTTAAATATTTAAAGGTGCCGGTGAGCTTAAAAAAATTAATAAACTTTTAATATAACATTGAATCCCCTATCCCACCGCCCCCAACTGAGTCCTAAACACATAAATTGACCCATCTCCCCAAAAATACACTTTTTGAAATTCTGAACTTTCCACCCCCAAACCTCAGTATCTTTGACCCTCAACCCCTTTCCACTATCCCCACAACCAATCGGAATAGTTTTCTCCGCTCCCCCCCACAACACCCACCCTGATAATTTTATTCCTACTCCCTCCCCAACAGTGTCTTGCCTCGGAATTCCAATGGAGTTCCGAAGGCTTGCAGGCTGTGGTCGGTTGGCTGTAAAATCGGAGTGGGAGAGTCGGCAGCGGCAGGTAAGCTCATTTGCATTTTAATGTGGCTCATTTCAATATTTTATTGAAGGCCCCGCCGCTTGGCAGTGGGGTCCACACCGAGGCCTCGCCACCGCCACTAATATCCGGCGGGGTCTTCTCAGCATCGTGGGTCATGGCGGGCTGCTCCTGCTAGCATTTTACGGGCCTCCCCGCCACAACCCACAGCATCAAGGGGCCAGTAAAATTCAGCCCATAGTGTCTGAGTTCAAACTGTTTCGCCAACGGATGGAACTGTGTTTCCTGGAACAAGAAGTGAGCGAACAAGAGACACAAGCAGTATAAATCAGGATCGCACTGGGCAATGAGGGCCTGCAACGGATCAACACATTAGGATTGTCGGCTGAGGATCCTGGCAAGTTATGGACATTCCTGAAAGATCAATTCAAAGTAAAGATCAATTTCCGAGTACATAAGCTTGAGCTTATGACCTACCACAAAGGTAGGATGAATTCTATGTCTAGTTTGTTGCAAGGTGCCAAGACAAAGCTAAGGAATGCGACAATGAATTGTCAGAACAGATTATAGAGCTAGTTATCACGTCTACCCTGATAGAGGTCTTTCAAAAAGACCTGCTAGAAAAGAAGAAAGGGCACAGCATAGATCTATTATTTAATGATGGAAGGAAATTTGAAGCCATCGTGGCTGGGTGCCAGCACTGGGAACAGCTATGACAACTTATATGGTAACCAAAACTCAGAAGTCAACTAAGCCTTGTGGCAAATGTGGTCTGACTCACCCAATTCACAGTTGTCTGGCATACCAGGACTAGTACAAAGCTTGTGGCATGTGAGGGCACTGGACAAGGCAGTGCAGAAGGCTGAGCTCAGATGCTGCACACAGGAACGGTGGCAGATCACATGCAGAGAGAAAGCCTGCATGACAAGATCACAAATACAATAAAAGGTATGCCAAAATACAAAAAAGCCCAAGCAGGTGCATCAGGTCAGCAGAGAGACCAATTGCCAGAAGGATATGGATGAAGAATGCACTCATGCGAATAGCAAGCAAGCATTTCACATAGTTAATTTGGATCAACGTGTCAATGCTATTACGCACTCTGAGGCATTTGGCATGATTGGGATTAAATGTCTACAGAAGAGCAGCAAGCATAAGCTCAGAGTGAAAATCGACACCAGAGCAAGTGCAAATATCCTGCCCCTCCATATACTGAAGGACATGTATTTAAAGAAATGGGAATCTATAGTGCAATCCACCAGGGCTAGGCTGACTGCCAACAATGTTCTCAGATCAAGTGCATTGGAACAATAACCTTGCAGTGCAGCTAAGGGAGCTCCGAATGGGTACCACAAACATTTTATATTGTAGATACAACTGGACCAGCCGTTGCAGGACAAATAATTACAATACATGAAGTCAGTAATGCATCGAAGATGGTAAAAATTATCCAGGTCGAGTGTATTGGGTCAGTCCATGCAAAGGACAACGCCAAGTTCTTACACAAAGCGGCGATATAACTGGGAGTTCCTCCTCAGGCTTCAGTTCAGTGCAGCAAATACTCAGAGGCCAGAGGGATTGCCGGTGATTGGTGATGCTGCCAGTCATAATTTTCTTTGTTTTCAATCGTAAGAGATATACTGCTTTGCAAACAAGGGAAGATGAAGGCTTCGTATGACAGGCAAGCAGGACCAGAATTGGCTCGATTGCAAGTCAGACAGAAGGTCAGACTGCTCAATCATTCGTCGGAAACTTGGTATCCTGCAGAGATTGCTAGGATATGCAACCAGCCCCGATTGTACGTGGTCAAGATACCCAAAGGTGCAATTCTGAGGTGGAACCAAAGTCAACTCATAGAACTGTATGACGATACTACGTTTGATAATCCTGTGGCATCACAGACAGGTTCAAAATCAAAGTCTGAAGATGAACCTACAGAGGCTACAAGCACAGAGGGAGAGCATGTTAACCAAAGTTCCACATTACCAGAGTCTCAGAGGAGTTGTAAAGACAAGCACAGCTCTGAGAAGAGGTTTACAATAACAAGATAGGGACGAATAAGCAAACCTCCTCTACATTTTAGAGAGTACAAAACTTGCTTGTAAATTACGTTTTGTTTTATTCTTGTGCAATTAATCTAAACTGCAACATCATTGTATACTGTACATATGTTTTCTGATTAATGGGATATGTTTTTTATCTTTGGGAAAAAAGGGGGATGTTGTGGGATCACTTTAAGAGACTGCAAATGGAGAGTCACCAAAGGAAGTGATGTTGCATCACACATGACCTTAGAGCTGTGAGTAGATGTAGACCAAATAAGGCATATGTAGATGTGCTCCTGTATTTAGTTGTGCATAAATATATTACAGTTTAAGTTACATTAAAGACCCAGGTATTCTTCATATATGACTTGTATTCCTGTTAATCTTCTAATAGTTCACACACCAAAGGAGCAAATAATAATATAGAAAGGAGTGATGAAAGAAGGGAGAAAAGGACAGAGGGGAGGAAAGAAAGGAGTGGAGGAAAGAAAGAAGGGGAAAGGAAGATGAGAGGAAAGGAGGAAAATAAGCATTTATATAGCACCTTTCACTATTTCAGGATGTCAAAAAGCACTTTACAATCAAGAAGTACTTTTGAAGTGTAGTGCCATGTAGGAAATGTGGCATCCAATTGGTTGCCTCTGGAATGACATACATAAAGATGTTTCTGTGCTTATGGGCTGAATTTTATCGCCCCCCCCCCCCCCGCCCCCCCACCGATGTTGGGATTTGTGGCGGGGGGTGTGGAAAATACCTCCTGGAAGAGGCCCACTATGGGCCTCGACACCAGGAAGGCTCCGCCCCATAATACCGGTGGTGGCGAGGCCTGTGGCGCCCCACCCCCCACTCTCCGCGACGGGAACATCATTAAAATATGTTAATCTATTTAAATTAATTACTAAATACTTAACTCGTCGCGCCGGCCGTCCTGCTGCAATATTCCAGCTGGTTTCCAGAAGTCCCATGCCTTCGGATCTCCGTTCGGAGATCTGAAGCAGAACACTGGTTGGGAGGGGGGAGCAGGTACGTATTCAGGGCGGTGTGGGGAGCGGAGAAAACTATTGTGGTTGGTAGAGGGGATAGTGAGAAGGTGTTGAAGGTAAAAGGTTATAAACTTGGTGGGGAGAAAGGTTGGGATTGCTAGGTAATTTTTTTGTGGGGAGAGGGCAATGAATAAATTGTTTAGTCATTGGAGGGGTGGGAGAGGGGATTGAAACTTTTATTCAATTTTGCGCTTTTATTTTACCTCTCCTTTAACATTAAAAATTTAAATTAAACTGAAGAGCTGGAAGCCCTTTAAAAATGGCACCGGCACCTGCTTAGTGGCGCCAGATGCCGTTGCCGGGGATGGGACGCCCGCACCCTCCATGTCATCGGGGGCGGGGGCTGTGGGGTGAATCGCCTCTGCTATGTAAATGCGAAGAAGATCTCGCACATGCGCACCACCATGTTTGAAGCTCGCCGCTTCAATCCAGCCCAATAAGTCGGGCTGGGCCACTTCAGCACCCTAGTAGGTAGATGAGCCATCCACATTGAGTTCCTTTTTCCTTGATTTTTGCCTGCCATTTGTAAAATCTCTGAGTCTTCTGTCTTGGTAAAGACTGCTGATGACTTGAGATGCCCTTTAATGCTCTCCAAAAACTTTTGGAATTTTGGTTCCTTTATCATGACATACCCTTAATTGTTCCCATGCCTTTAAATTTTACTTACACTTAAGTAGACTTTAACTTTCAGGTGGTCAACCGGTGGAGTGCAAGGTCCATCTGCCCGTGCTGGGAACGAAGGCTCCAGAGACATCTTGTAGCCCTTGCTGTAGTGTTTTGAGAATTGTATTGTGCATACTGTTCACTTGAGGCTAAAATGCACATGAGCCAGCAGTGGGAGCTGAAAGAGAAAGTGAAAGTAAAAGTGAATAAAGAAGACGCCGTTATGTTCAACGGCATGTTGCTTCTGTCTCATTCTTTGCCTCATATTTCTTACTGGACTCGGCTAAACCTCACTCCAGTCCTGAGACCATCACACTTGCCTTATTTAAATAGAATCAATGAGGTCCAGGCACCAAACAGGTCCCCTGATTCCGTTCGCCAGATTGGGCCAGCAGTAAGGTAAGCCTTGGGGGATTTGCAATTGCTGTGGGGGATGTCCAGGGCGGTAGTGGCCCAGATTTTTTTTTTTGTGGGGCCAGAGAAGCACTCCTGCTCTTATTGGCCACACAAAACTAATTTTAATTGTACCACCCATTATATTAGCCAAAGTATGCACGGTGTATCATATATCCAATTGACTTGCAAGATGACAGTTGGAAACCTCTGTACATCATAGGAGACATCAACTGGACCCCAAAGAAATTTGCCTTGTAATGGTCAGAAGGAGGTTCTGCCCCTACGAGGCATTCCAGAAATCCTAGATATATCAGAGACCACCACAGTGCAGTATGGTTCCTGCTCTTTTTCCAGTGGGTTCTGCTGGTCTCCTGCTTTCACAAACTATCAATTTAAGGAGGCTACTAGTCAGAGTTAGACAAGTAGGTTAATGTATCAAAAGTTAAGTTTCTGAGTACAGTCATCGGAAGGAGAAAGAAACATTAAAATGAAAAACAGAGATTAATTTGTGGTTTTACACCTCTCATTGTGTTAGCAATATCTTTTCCTTCCTTTGCAATTTCCTCCTTGCTTTTAAGCAAGTGTCGGATCATTTAAACCATTAACTTGTTCTTTGAATTTTGTTTTTTTTACTGTTGTTATCCCTCCTGTTGTTTTCTGATTCTACAAAGTGTTTATCTTTCAGTTTTCAATTTCTACTTAAACATTAACTTGTCTTTCCTTTTTATTTGGTGCCAACTGACCTGCTGTGTATTTCTAGCACTTCTATTTTTGACCCTTTTATAATCCTTCTGATGCATGTGATCTTTACCATTATTGCTTGTCTAGTTTTAAATGCTATTGATGCTCAGCAGGGGACTCTGAAGTAAGCATTTTTTTCATGAAAGAATAGATTAACACCTGGCTAGGTCTGCAAATAATAGTGCCAAAGGGATTCATTAAATTTAGATAAATTATGTGTGAAATGTTGATGAAAAATGTGTTTTAGGATTAATGTAGGCAACTGAGGATAATGAATGCCTGCATCTGGCCTGATATGCATTTTATGTAAAATCATTTTATACTGCTGGTAAACAATGATTTAGAGCAGCCACATGGAAGATTCACACAGACATCTTACTAACATTCAGGAAAATAATTTGAAGGAAGTATTGGTTTCTGGAGTCATTTTATTAAAAATCAAACACTTTTACTATTTTGTAAATCATTAATCTAATATATATTAAATGATTTAGGAGTAAAAGATGTTTGTGTATATCTATGTTAACGTGCTGGGTAATCATTTCATGGCTTACAGCATTCCATCAAATGATCACCTGCAGACTGGATTATAAGCAATTTTATTTATTCACAAATTCACCTTTAGCCACAGTGTATTCATTCATAATGTACAGAATCTGCAAGTAAAATATCCATGGAGTGAAAATACCTTATTAAGGACAGAAGAATGCTGCTGCGAATTTGGCTTACAATGAAAGGAAAGCAATGGAAATATCATTGAGCAAACTCTCAGCATAGCCTCACTGAAACCTGCTCCGTATTTTCTGTTTCTTCTAATGCATTTCTATAGCATAAGTATAAGTCACATTAAAAATTTAAAGCTGTTCCATTGGGATGGACTTCACTTAAATTAGGCTGAGACCAGTGTTCTGGCGAATCAACTAACTAGGGTAGTAGATAGGGCTTTAAACTAACAAAGGGGAGAGAGTGTTCAGGTAAGGATTAGTCTATAAGTCTGAAAAGTCAAGTGTTTAGAGCAGGTTAGGGATTTGGGTAAAATTAGGCAGTGCGTCAGGAAGGGAGAGATAGATGTAGCGAAATTCGGCTCTGTAATGTCTGTTCTTTTGGCGCTACAGGTGCCGTTTTGCCTCCAAAATGCCATTCATGGTACGTGTGCTGGCTGTGCCGGATGCCATTATGCTGACAACGTTAGCGTGCGTTAAGTATGCCAGAAGTATACAGATGTCAATCAGTGTGTAACATTGATTTGATGCCAGAATTGCCATTTTGCAGCACAATGCTCCAGCTAACGCCCTCTCACAACCTCACACAGCTGAACATGGGTTCAACGACAGGAAGGACCACCCACCAGCATTAGATAAAGGTATCATCAATTCCTTTCAGATGAGTTGCTGATTGATTTTTATTGGCTCTTGCTGTGATTGACGAAGTGGTTGGTGGTTTCCAGAGTTGTTTAAAGTTGCTAAAGTCTACAGGGTGTGGTGTGGCACGTACTAAAGGAACTTCAAGGGGGGTGCAGGAGGGAGGGCTTTAGATTCCCGGGACATTGGGACCGGCACTGGGGGAGATGGGACCTGTACAGGCCAGACGGGTTGCACCTGAACAGAGCCAGGACTGAGTTCCTTGCGGGACATTTTGCCAGTGCTGTTGGGGAAGGTTTAAACTAGTTTGGTAGAGGGATGGGGACCTGAGGGTAGACTCAGTTGGTACAAATACAAAATGAAAATGGAGGGCAGAAAATTAATGAATGAGTCTGGAAGACAGAGGAAACAAAGGTTAGAAATTTTAAAAAGAGTTTGGCAGTGCTCAAAGGTATCTATTTCAAAGCAAGGAGTTTAGCAAATAAAGCAGATGAGCTGAGGGCACTGATAGGCATGTGGCAGTATGATATCATAGCTATTACAGAAACATGGTTTAAGAACGGACAGGATTGGCAGCTCAACAAACAAAGAACAATACAGCACAGGAACAGGCCATTCGGCCCTCCAAGCCTGCGCCGATCTTGATGCCTGTCTAAACTAAAACCTTCTGCACTTCCGGGGTCCGTATCCCTCTATTCCCATCCTATTCATGTATTTGTCAAGATGCCTCTTAAACGTCGCTATCGTATCTGCTTCCACCACCTCCCCCGGCAGCAAGTTCCAGGCACTCACTACCCTCTGTGTAAAGAACTTGCCTCGCACATCCCCTCTAAACTTTGCCCCTCGCACCATAAACCTATGTCCCCGAGTAACTGACTCTTCCACCCTGGGAAAAAGCTTCTGACTATCCACTCTGTCCATGCCACTCACAACTTTGTAAACCTCTATCATGTCGCCCTTCCACCTTCGTCGTTCCAATGAAAACAATCTGAGTTTATCCAACCTCTCCTCATAGCTAATGCCCTCCAGACCAGGCAACATCCTGGTAAACCTCTTCTGTATCCTCTCCAAAGCCTCCACATCCTTCTGGTAGTGTGGCGACCAGAATTGCACGCAATATTCTAAGTGTGGCCTAACTAAGGTTCTGTACAGCTGCAGCATGACTTGCCAATTTTTAGACTCTATGCCCCGACCAATGAAGGCAAGCATGCCGAATGCCTTCTTGACTACCTTATCCACCTATGTTGCCACTTTCAGTGACCTGTGGACCTGTACGCCCAGATCTCTCTGCCTGTCAATACTCCTAAGGGTTCTGCCATTTACTGTATACTTCCCACCTGTATTAGATCTTCCAAAATGCATTACCTCACATTTGTCCAGATTAAACTCCATCTGCCATTTCTCCGCCCAAGTCTCCAACCGATCTATATCCTGCTGTATCCTCCGACAATCTCATCACTATCCGCAACTCCACCAACCTTTGTGTCGTCTGCAAACTTACTAATCAGACCAGCTACATTTTCCTCCAAATCATTTATATATACTACAAACAGCATAGGTCCCAGCACTGATCCCTGCGGAACACCACTAGTCACAGCCCTCCATTCAGAAAAGCACCCTTCCACTGCTACCCTTTGTCTTCTATGACAGAGCCAGTTCTGTATCCATCTTGCCGGCTCACCTCTGATCCCGTGTGACTTCACCTTTTGTAGCAGTCTGCCATGAGGGACCTTGTCAAAGGCTTTACTGAAGTCCATGTAGACAACATCCACTGCCCTTCCTTCATCAATCATCTTCGTCACTTCCTCAAAAAACTCAATCAAGTTAGTGAGACACGACCTCCCCTTCACAAAACCATGCTGCCTCTCGCTAATACGTTCATTTGATTCCAAGTGGGAGTAAATCCTGTCCCGAAGAATCCTCTCTAATAATTTCCCTAAATCTGACGTAAGGCTCACCGGCCTATAATTTCCTGGATTATCCTTGCTACCTTTCTTAAACAAAGGAACAACATTGGTTATTCTCCAGTCCTCTGGGACCTCACCTGTAGCCAATGAGGATACAAAGATTTCTGTCAAGGCCCCAGCAATTTCTTCCCTTGCCTCCCTCAGTATTCTGGGGTAGATCCCATCAGGCCCTGGGGACTTATCTACCTTAATGCTTTGCAAGATGCCCAACATCTCCTCCTCTTTGATAATGACATGACCCAGACTATCTACACTCCCTTCCTTAGACTCATCTTCCACCAAGTCCTTCTCTTTGGTGAAAACGTTCCTGGTTACAGGGTTTTCAGACACGCTAGGGAGGGGGATAAGAAAGGAGGGGGAGTAGCAATTTTGGTCAAGGAAACTATTACAGCTGTGAGGAGGGATGATATATTGAAAGGTTCATCAAATGAGGCCATATGGATTGAGCTAAGGAACAAAAAAGAGGCAATCACACTGCTGGGAGTGTACTATAGACCCCCAAACAATCAGAGGGAGATAGAACAGCACATATGTAGGCAAATCTCTGAGAACTGCAAGAACAATAGGGCAGTAATAGCAGGGGATTTTAACTACCCCAATATTAACTGGGATAGTTTTAGTGTGAAAGGAATCGAGGGAGCAGAATTCTTGAGATGCATTCAGGAGAACCTTTTTGCCCAGTATGTAGCAAGTCCAACAAGAGATGGCACAGTTTCAGACTTAGTTCTAGGAAATGAAGATGGCAGGTGGAAGGAGTGGCAGTGGGAGAAAATTTTGGTGGTAGTGATCATAATTCAGTCAGTTTTAACATAATTATGGAAAAGGACAGAGATAGAACAGGAGTTAGCGTTGTCAATTGGAGCAAGGCCAATTTTACTAAACTGAGGAGTGATTTAGCAAAAGTGGACTGGAAACAGTTACTTGAAGGTAAATCAGAGTCAGAGCAGTGGGAGGCATTCAAAGGGGAGATTCAAAGCGTTCAGAGTAAACATGTTCCCACAAAGAAAAAGGGTGAGACGGCCAAATCTAGAGCCCCAAGGATGTCAAGGAGCTTACAGGGTAAGTTAAGGCAGAAAAGGAAAGCTTATGTCCGACACCTAGAACTCAATACTACAGAAAGCCGAGAGGAGTATAGAAAGTGGAGGGGTGAAATCAAAAAGGAAATTAGGAAAGCAAAGAGAGGGCATAAAAAAATATTGGCAAGCAAAATCAAGGTGAACCCAAAGATGTTTTATCAATACATTAAGAGTAAGAGGATAACTAAGGAGAGAGTAGGGCCCATAAAAGACCAAAAAGGTAACCAATGTGTCTTCTTTGGCCTCCTTATCTCGAGAGACAATGGGTAAGCGCCTGGAGGTGGTCAGTGGTGTGTGGAGCAGCAATGTGTAGGGGCGGAAGATGTTGGTATGGTTCTTAATGAATACTTAGCGTCTGTCTTCACAAAAGAGGGGGTGGTGCAGATATTGTAGTTAAGGAGGAGGAGTGTGAAGTATTAGATGTGATAAACATAGGGAGAGATGAAGTATTAATGGGATAAGCATCCTTGAAAGTTGATAAATCACCAGGGCCAGATGAAATGTACCCTAGGCTGTTAAAAGATGCAAGACAGGAAATAGCAGAAGGTCTGACCATCATTTTCCAGTCCTCACTGGATACAGGTATGATCCCAGAAGATTGGAGAACTGCTAACATTGTACCTCTGCTTAAAAAGGGAGCGAAGGATAGACCAAATAATTACAGGCCAGTCAGTCTAACCTCAGTAGTGGGCAAATTATTGGAATCTATTCAGAGACACAGGATAAACTGCCACTTAGAAAGGCACAGGTTAATCAAGGATAGTCAACATGGATTTGTTCAAGGAAGATCTTGTTTGACCAACTTGATCAAATTTTTTGAAGAAGTAACAAGATAGATAGATGAGGGTAGTGCAGTTGATGTGGTCTACATGGAATTTGGCAAGGCTTTTGACAAGTTCCCAGATGGCAGACTGGTTAAAAAAAATAAAATCCCATGGGATCCAGGCAAATGCAGCAAGGTGGATACAAAATTGGCTCAGTGGCAGGAAACAAAGGGTAATTTTTGACAGGTGTTTTTGCGACTGTTTCCAGTGGTGTTCTGCAGGGCTCAGTACTGGATCCCCTGCTTTTTGTGGTATATAATAATGATTTGGATGTAAATGTACAGGGCATGATCAAGAAGTTTGCAGACGACACAAAGATTGGCCATGTGGTAGATAGCGAGGATAGCTGTAGGCTGCAGGAAGCCTAGATGGTCTGGTCAGATGGGCAGAAAAGTGGCAAATGGAATTCAAACTGGAGAAGTGTGAGGTGATGCATTTGGGGAGGTCAAACAAAGCAAAGGAATACACGATTAATGGGAAGATACTGAGAAGTGTACAGGAAGTGAGGGACCTTGGAGTGAATGTCCACAGATCCCTGAAGGTAGCAGGACAGGTCGATAAGGTGGTTAAGAAGGCATATGGAATCCTTTCCTTTATTAGCCGAGGTATAGAATATAAGAGCACGGAGGTTATGCTGGAACTGTATAACTCATTGGTTAGGCCACAACTTGAATACTGTGTGCAGTTCTGGTCACCGCATTGCAGAAAGGATGTAATTGCACTAGAGAGGGTACAGAGGAAATTTATGAAGATGTTGTCAGGACTGGAAAAATGCAGCTATGAGGAAAGATTGGATAGGCTGGGATTGTTCTCCTTGGAACAGAGAAGACTGAGGGGCAATCTGATTGAAATGTACAAAATTTTGAAGGGCCTGGATAGAGTGGAGGTGAAGGGTCTATTCACCGTAGCAGAGGGGTCAGTGATGAGGGCGCATAGATTTAAAGTGATTGGTACAAAAATTAGTGGGGAGATGAGGAAAAACTTTTTCACCCAGAGGGTAGTGGGGGTCTAGAATTCACTGCCTGAAAGGGTAGTTGAAGCCGAAACCCTCAACTCATTCAAAAGGTGCCTGGATATGCATCTCAAGTACCGTAATCTGCAGGGCTACGGACCAAATGCTGGAAGGTGGGATTAGAATAGGTGGATCGTTTCTCGGCTGGCACAGAAACAATGGGCCAAGTGGCCTCTTTCTGTGCCTTAAACGTTCTATGATTCTAAGGATTCTACACAAACCACTTGCTCCCAGAGATGCAGTAGTTTGCATCTCCCTTGAAATTGAGTGTGACAAGGAGCATGAGCAAAGAAGACACAGAACAGGACAAACTGCTGGAAGAGGGAGAAGAAGGAAGGGGAGAAGAGCCGTCAGCAGGTGGCCATATCTGCCTAGAGTGTTCAGAGAGCAATTCTCCTACCTGAACCTCAGCAAGGAGCACTGTGTGAAATGTCTCTGCTTCAGTAAGTAGGTCCTCACTGAAATCTGCCACCTGCTACAGCCAAGACTGCAGCCTCAGAGCAGGGCGAAGACAGCATTGCCAGTGGCTGTGAAGGTGACTGTAGCCATGAACTTTTATATGTCTGATTCTTTCCACGCTGGAGCAGGTGATATTTGTAATGTCTCCCAGTCTGTCATTCACCGTTGCATAGGGGAGGTCATTGAAGCTCATTAGCGACTAAGGCCCTGCTGGCCAGCATGCCAGTTCCCCGGCTCCATTGTGGCCCCGGGGCATTATTGCGGAGGCAAGTTGGGGGGGGTAGTGGGGGGAGGGGCGGCAGGGCTACCCGCCCACATGTGGCTCATTAAGACCCTATTGAGGCCAATTAAAGGAGGCCGACTGAGATTTTCCCGCAGCCTCCATGTCGTCGCAGATGGTGGGGGTCTGTTTAACTGCCTGGAGGCTGCCTCCTGGTAGCAGACTAGGGGGCCAGCACTTCAGTAAGGCCTAGAGGCCCTCCCTGCCTGCCCAGGTGCAAGAGCTGCCGCAAGCAGCCCTGTGGAGGGTCTTCTCCCCACCACCAGATTAGTGGCCTGGCTGCAAGATCAATTTTTAAATTTAAGTTTAAAAAAGTTGGGGCAAGGGCACCATTATGAAGCACCCTCTCCCTCACTTACCCTCTATTACAGCCTGTTGTTGCTTGCAAGTCTCTGATTGGCCCTCCAGCTTTGAGAGCCCATCAGCTGTCCTTAATTGGATGGCAAGCCCGCTCTCTGGCCATTAATTGTCTGCCCCTGCAAAAATTGGGGCCTGTGGCTCGCAAACAGTCCCAACCTCTGTTTCCCGCCCCAGAGTGAAAATTGTGCCCAGGGTTGCAAGGGACTTCAGAACTAAATATTCCAAGGCACTTAACTTTTAGAAAAGATAGGCAAATTGGAAAAGCAGGTGGGATAGCTCTGATAATGAAGGATAAGATAAAGGCAATAATGAGAAACGATCTTAGCTAGAAAATCAGGATGTATAATCAGAATGGCTGGAGCTAAAAAATATTTAGATGTGCACTTGAAACGCCATAGCATACAAGGCTATGGGCCAAGTGCTGGAAAATGGGATTAGAATAGATAGGTGCTTGATGGCCGGCACAGACACAATGGGCTGAAGGGCCTGTTTCTGTGCTGTATAACTCTATGACTGGTGGGAGTAGTTTATAGGTCTCCTAACAGTAATCTTAGTGTTGGACAGAGTATAACTCAGCAAATTCGAGGAGCATGTAATAAGGATAATGCAATAATCATGGGAGACTTGTAGTTCATATAGACTAGTCAAACCAAATTGTCAAAAGTAGCTTAGAGGACAAGTTCATGGAATGCATTTAAGACACCTTTCTAGAATAATGGGCTGGATTTCGTTCTCCCCCAGGCATCGGGTTCCGTGGTGGGGGGGAGGCCTGAAGATGGTTCCAGATGAGGCCCGCCACGTACCTTGCGCCGTGAGGGCCCGGTCCGATTCTCATGGCAGCAACGATGCTCCGTGGCGGCCCGCCCACCGCTGGGCGATGGGACCTCAATAAAATATTCAAATCAATAAAATCAGTACATTTAAATAGACTTACCTGTGATCTTGAGGGCCCACCACGATTTTCAGCGTGGCAGCCGGCACTCCTGCGCCTTCAAATCCCCGTCCGGAAAACGCAGCGCCACACTGGTAGAGAGCAGGAGGAGGTAAGATTTTCAGTGCGGGGTGGGGGCACAGGGTCAAATAAACATCATGGGTGCAGGGGATGGTGGGAAGGGTTGACCTTTAAACTTTGTGCAGTTTGAAGTGGGGTGGGGGGGAAGGTCAGATGTAAAAGTTGTGTTTTTGGGGGTGAAAGGGCAAATAGTTACTGTAATTGTTATTGGGGTTTGTGGGAAAGGGGCGCTATAAATTTATTTATTTAATTTTGGGGGTTACTTCTTTAAAAATTTAAATGTGCCAGCAGGGCTGGCTATCCTTTAAAAATGATGCCAACTGCTGTGCACAGGCAGCTGACGCCACTGCCGGCAACAGACAGCCCGCCCCCTCCACGTGATTGGGGATGTGGGCTGCCCCGGCTAATTAAATGAGCCGCCTGCGAGAAATTGCGGCGGCTCTTTGGCGTGTGGCTCGTGTGGGTGGGCCGCCATTTTTTGAGCTCACCGCAAATACAGCCCAATATGTTGAGGAACCAACTAGGGAATAAATTATTTTGAATCTAGTATGATGTAATGAGACAGGGTTAATTAGTAATCGTATAGTGACGGAAACTGCAGAAGAGTGATCATAGTACAATAGAAATTCATATTAAATTAGGGAGTTGTGTGGTGAATCTGAAATTAGGGTCTTAAATTTAAACAAAGCAAATTACTGGAATAAGAGAGTGGGGTTTGTTGAGGTAGATTGGGAAATTAGATTAAAAGATATGACAGTTTGTGGGATTGGGGATAATATATTAGGATGGATTGAGAATTGCTTAATGATCAGAAAAAAGAGAGTAGGAATAAACGGGTCATTTTTGGGATAGCAGAGTATAACTAGTGGAGTGTTACAAGGATTAGTGCTTGGGCCTCAGCTAGTTACAATCTATATCAATAAATTAGTTGAGAGGACTGAGTGTAATATATCCAAGTTTACTGACAATACAAGCTATATGGGAATGAAAGTTGTGAGGAGGACATAAGGAGGTCGCAAAGGGTTGTGGACCAGTTAAATGACTGGGCAAGAAGGCGACAGATTGAGTAAAATGTGGGAAAGTGTAAAATTATTCAGTTTGGTAGGAAGAATGAAAAAGCAGAATATTTTTTAAAAGGCGAGAGACTAGTAAATGTTGGGACTCAAAGGGATTTGAGTGTCCTCGTACATAAATCACAGAAACTTAACATGCGGGCACAGGAAGGCAAACAGTATGTTAGCTTTATTGCAAGAGCAAGGAAGTCTTGCTGCAATTATAGGAGACTTTGGCGAGACCACACCTTGACCACTGTGTACAGTTTTGGTCTCCATACCTAAGGAAGGATTAACTTGGCTTAGAGGGGGTGCAATGATAGTTCACTACATTGATTCCTGGGCCTGGGATTAAGGACTGTCCTATGAGGAGAGATTGAGTAGAAAGTGCCTATAATAAAAACAAGAAATGCTGGAAATACTCAGCAGGTCTGGCAGCATCTGTGGAGAGAGAAGCAGAATTAACATTTCAGGTCGGTGACCCTTCATCAGAATTGACCTATATTCTCTGGTGTTTAAAAGTATGAGAGGTGTTCTCATTGAAATATATAAAATTCAAAACAAGATTGGCAGAGTTGATGCTGAGAGGCTGTTTCTCCTGGCTGAAGAGTGAGGAGAAAATTGTTCACTTAGAGGATTCTGAATCTTTGGAATTTTTTACCCCAGAGGATTGTGAATGCTCAGTTGTTGAGTCTATTCGAGACTGAGATCAATAGATTTTTGGACACTAAGGGAATCAAACGATATGGGGGTAGGGCGGGAAAACGGAGTTGATGTAAAAGTTCGGCAATGAATGGTGTCGCAGACTCGAGGGGCTGTATACGAGCATAAGAAATAGGAGTAGGAGTCGGCTTTTCAGCCCTTTGAACCTGCTCTGACATATGGACGACTCCTGTTGCTATTTCTTTTATTCTTATGTTCTGAATTGTAAATTCTTAAACATGTCATATCTGAAGGGGACAAAAGAAACTTAGATTTTAAGTGTCAAAGAAAAAATATATTGGTGTGGGTTTGGCATTTCCATGTACCTCGATTGTTTATGTTGATTTATGCACACTTTAAGTTCAGGTGTATTCTAATGAGATTTGGAGGATACTTGCCCATGAGATCATCACTTTAAATTTCCTGTCCCAGCTTTAAAAAGTTTAACAATAAAAGATCTATGGGGAAATGGGGTTACAGGAGAGTGCGGGAGAACCGGAGTCTGAATAGTGTTCTACTGTTCTGTAAAGTCAATCATCCAATGAAAACTATCCTTTATTGAGTCCGAGCCCAGTAGTGATTCAGAAATGTTAGTGCTGTGCAGAGTTTAGGATGATGTGATCTGTGATAAGTGCCCTTCAGTTTGGTTCAGGACAGTCCATGCTGGCCAGTTTTTACATGTGAAATCCAAATACAGATTGGCTTTGACTGAGACTCCTCAATCAGAGTTGTCATCTTCACATAGAACCAGAGTCTAAGGAGTTGGGGGAGAGATGAGGCCTGTTAGGAGTGATTTTGAGTCAGGAACCTTGTGCAGTGCAGGGGCAATCTGGCTGCAGTTACAGAGTTAACATCAGTGGATTATAGGATTTCTGGTAATTACAGGTAGACTAGAGGATGTCACACCTATTACTATAATTACTTAGCGCTTATCAGTCAGTTATTTTATTACGTTTGGTTATGATGCTGGGTAATGAGTTATTAGTTATTGGAGCAATTTCAGAGAGTTACTATTAGTTCCTCGTGGAATCGACATTCCTCCCATCCCGCCTGCAAATCACTCCCCTGCCCTCGGTTTTCCTTCTTTAGGTTATTGGTCGGCACAGACTTGGTGGGCTGAAGGGCCTGTTTCAGTGCTGTATCATTGACTCCTCTCAAGTGGCCTTCTGGTTCTCAGAATGTCTCGTACAACGGCTGCTGGCACTAAACCACAAGCAAAGATACTCAACTCCAGAGGACCCAACCTTGGAAAGGTACATGCAACAACAATAATTTGCAAGTTTATAGTGCCTTTCACCTAGTAAAACTTCTCAAGACACAGGAGCATTATTAAATAAAGTTTGACACTGAGCCACAAGAGAAGCTATTATGGCAGATGACCAAATTCTTCGTCAAAAGGGTAGGTTTTAAGGAGCGTCATGAGAAGGAAAGAGAGATGGGGAGGTGGAGAGGTTTAGGGAATGAATTCCAGAGATTAGGGCATAGGCAATGATGGCCTGATAATTATGGGCCAGTCAGTCTGACCTTGGTGGCGGGTATATTGTTAAAATCTAGTCTGAGAGACAGGATAAACTATCACTTAGAAAAGCATGGATTAATCAGGAATAGTCAGCATGGATTTGCTAGGGGAAGGTCATGTCTTACTAACTTGATTGAGTTTTTTGAGGAAGTGACAAGGAGGATTGATGAGGGTAGTGCAGTGGATGTAGTTTACATGGATTTTAGTAAGGCATTTGACAAGGACCCACATGGCAGACTGGTCAGTAAATTGAAAGCCCATGGGATACAGGGGAAGGTGGCAGGTTGGATCCAGAATTGGCTCAGTGACAGGAAACCAAAGGGTAGTAGTCAACGGATGTTTTTGTCAATGGAAAGCAATTTCCAGTGGTGTTCCACAGGGATCAGTGTTGGGTCCCTTTTAATGATTTGGACTTAAATGGGGATGGCATGATTGGGAAATTTGCTGATGACACAAAAATTGGCCATGTAGTTAATAGTGAGGAGGAAAGCCGTGGACTCCAGAATGATATCAAGGTTTTGGTTGAGTGGGTGGAAAAGTGGCAAGTGGAATTCAATCCAGAGAAGTGTGTGGTATTGCATTTGGGAGGGCAAATAAAGCAAGGGAATATACAATAAACGGGAGGATATTGAGAGGGGTAGAAGTGAAGGTTGGAGTTCATGTCCACAGGTCCCTGAAGGTGGCAGGACAGGTGGATAGAGTGGTGAAGAAGACCTGTGGACTGCTTTCCTTTATAGGCTGAGGTATAGAATACAAAAGCAGGGATGTGATGCTGGAACTGTATACAGCATTGGTTAGGCCACAGCTGAAGTATTGCATACAGTCTGGTCACCATATTACAGAAAGGACATAATTGCTCTGGAGAGAGTACAGAGGAGATTTACAAGAATGTGGCCAGGGCTTGAAGGTTGCAGCTATGAGGAAAGATTGGATAGGCTAGGGTTGTTTTCCCTGGAACTGAGGAGGCTGAGGGGTGACTTGATTGAGGTGTACAAAATTATGAGGGGCCTAGAGTGGACAGTAAGAAGCTGTTTCCCCTGGCAGGGAGGTCAGTTACCAGCGGGCACAGATTTAAGGTGATTGGTAGAAAGATTAGAGGGGACATGAGGGGAAACCTTTTCACCCAGAGGGTGGGTGGTTGTCTGGAATTCGCTGCCATCAATGGTGGTGGAGGCAGAGACTCTCAATTTTTTTAAAAGGTACCTGGACATGTAGCTGAGGTGCTGTAACCTGCAGGGCTATGGACCTGGTGCTGGAAGGTGTGATTAGTTTGGCCGGTTGGTTTATTCGGCTGGCACAGTCCCAAAGGGCTGAATGGCCTCCTGCACTGTACCCAATGTTTAGTTAAAGGAACTAACTGCTCATCATGTACTGCAGTCTGACAAGTTAAAGATAGTGGAGGAGTCCGGAGAGGTGGTGGTAGTGAGTGCGAGCTGGGTGTCCTCAACATTTACAAAATGTTACAAAAAATTTACAGCAGAATTTTACTCAACCACAATCTGGAAGCTCATGGCCTGGCATATCCCCCACTCTACCATTACCATCAAGCCAGGAGACCAACCCTGGTTCAATGAAGAGTGCAGGAGGGCATGCCAGGAGCAGGACCAGGCATACCTCAAAATGAGGTGTCAACCTGGTGAAGCTATCTGCGTGCCAAACTGTGTAAGCAGCATGTGATAGACAGAGCTAAACAATCCCATAACCAACGGATCAGATCGAAGCTCTGCAGTCCTGCCACATCTAGCCGTGAATGGTGGTGGACAATTAAGCAACTAATTGGAGGAGGTGGCTCCACAAATATCCCCATCCTCAATGATGGGGGAGCCCAGCACATCAATGCAAAAGACAGGACTGAAGCATTTGCAACAATCTTCAGCCAGAAGTGCCGAGTTGATGATCCATCTCGGCCCCCTCCTTAAGTCCCCAGCATCACAGATGCCAGGCTTTAGCCAATTCGATTCACTCCGCGTGATATCAAGAAATGACCGAAGGCACTGCATACTGCAAAAGCTATGGGCCCTGACAATATTCCAACAATAGTACTGAAGACCTGTGCTCCAGAACTTGCCACGCCCCGAGCCAAGCTGTTCCAGTACAGCTACAACACTGGCATCTACCCTGGAATGTAGAACATTGCCCATGTATGTCCTGTACACAAAAAGCAGGACAGGTCCAACCCGGCCAATTACCGCCCCATCTCTTTCTTTTGGGCCTCCTTATCTCGAGAGACAATGGATACGCGCCTGGAGGTGGTCAGTGGCAGGACAGGTCCAACCCGGCCAATTACCGCCCCATCAGCCTACTCTCAATCATCAGTAAAGTAAAGGTGTCATCAACAGTGTCATCAAGCAGCACTTGCTTAGCAATAACCTGCTCAGTGAAGCTCAGTTTGGGTTCCGCCAGGGCCACTCAGCTCCTGACCTCGTTACAGCCTTGGTTCAAACATGGACAAAAGAGCTGAACTCAAGAGGTGAGGGGAGAGTGACTGCCCTTGACATCAAGGCAGCATTTGACCGAGTATGGCATCAAGGAGCCCTAGCAAAACTGAGGTCAATGGGAATCAGGGGAAAAACCCTCTGCTGGCTGGAGTCATACCTACTGCAAAGGGAGATGGTTGTGGTTGTTGGAGGTCAATCATCTGAGCTCCAGGACATCACTGCAGGAGTTCCTCAGGGTAGTTTCCTAGGCTCAACCATCTTCAGCTGCTTCATCAATGACCTTCCTTCAATCACAAGGTCAGAAGTGGGGATGTTCGCTGATGATTGCACAATGTTCAGCACCATTCGTGACTCCTCAGATACTGAAGCAGTCTGTGTAGAAATGCAGCAAGACCTGGACAATATCCAGGCTTGGGCTGATAAGTGGCAAGTAACATTTGTGCCACACAAGTGCCAGGCAATGACCATCTCCAACAAGAGAGAATCTAACCATCTCCCCTTGACATTCAACGGCATTACGATTGCTGAATCCCCCACTATTAACATCCCAGGGGCTACCATTGACCAGAAACTGAACTGGAGTAGCCATATAAATACCGTGGCTACAAGAGCAGGTCAGAGGCTAGGAATCCTGAGGCGAGTAACTCACCTCCTGACTCCCCAAAGACTGTCCACCATCTACAAGGTACAAGTCAGGAGTGTGATGGAATACTCTCCACTTGCCTGGATGGGTGCAGCTCCAACAACACTCAAGAAGCTCGACACCATCCAGGACAAAGCAGCCCGCTTGATTGGCACCCCATCTACAAACCTTCACTCCCTCCATCACCGCTGCACAGTGGCAGTAGTGTGTACCATCTACAAGATGCACTGCAGCAATGCACCAAGGCTGCTTAGACAGCACCTTCCAAACCCGCGACCTCTACCAACTAGAAGGACAAGGACAGCAAATACATGGGAACACCACCACCTGCAAGTTCCCCTCCAAGTCACACACCATCATGACTTGGAACTATATCGCCATTCCTTCACTGTGTCAAAATCCTGGAACTCCCTTCCTAACAGCACTGTGGGTGTACCTACCCCAAATGGACTGCAGCAGTTCAAGAAGGCAGCTCACCACCACCTTCTCAAGGGCAATTAGGGATGGGCAATAAATGTTGGCCTGGCCAGTGTCGCCCACATCCCATGAATGAATAAAAAAAAATGATCCCGTGCCTTATAATCAGTTGCCATGTGGTAAGAAAATTAAACGAGATCAAGCTGCCAAGAATGCCTCCAACTACAGTTGGCAACCCTGACCTTTGCTAACACAGTTTCTTCCTTACAAACATCACCACCTGCGACGTCAGCTAAAAGTCACGTGCTTACCCTCCGCGAGAGGTCATTTATATGCAGCTGAGTGCGGCGGAACGAGCCTTTGGGCATGCTCAGTGAAGTGCGGTGCAAACGTTTGGGCATGCTCGGTGAAGTGTGGGGTGAGCTTTTGGGCATGTTCAGTGAAGCGCGATGCGAGCCTTTGGGCATGCTCAGTGAAGTGTGGAGAGAGCCTTTGGGCATGCTCAGTGAAGTGCGGGATCCCGGAAGCAGGTGTTCTGGAGTGAAATCTCGAGAGGTTGCGCGAGAATGAGACCAGCCTCGACAGTTGCGGCCTGTGGTATTTGTGTCTGATGTGGTCCCTTCAGGTGTAAATAGCTGTGTTTTCGGGATGAGTGAGGAGCAGATTGAGAGTGGTAGGAGCAGCGAGGAGCCGACTTCGTCCCCTCGCAGTATCAGCCACCAGGAGCTGACCACGGTGGCAATGGACGCGGCTTGTTTCGGATCTAATGCGAATCTAGAGGGAGGAGGAGGAGGAGAAGCATTGGAGGCTCCTGATAACAGAGAGAGCCCAGGGGAGGAGGAGGATGAGGAGGACGAAGAGGACGAGGAGGAGGTTGAGGATGAAGAGGAAGAGGATGAGGAGGAAAACAGCCACAGCGAGATGGTGACCAGGAAATGCGTGTACGATGGATGCACCGAAACCACCACGCAGGTGGCTAAACCGAGGAAGCCTTGGATGTGCAAAAAACACCGCAACAAAACTTACAAGGACAAATACAAGAAAAGGAAGAACACAAACAAGAGTGATGTGAGCATTGCTGTTGGGCTTTATTTCCTACTCTCTGGTACTCTCTTGAAAAGTGTCTTGTTTTCTTGCTGGTGTCCAGTCCCCTGGGCACTCACTGGTACCTTTTCCTGTTTTTTTTATTGTTGACAGGCTATTTGCTGGAGTTATCGTGGCCTACTTCCGTTTAGATGATAGCTTTGCTCATTTCATAGAATCATAAAATAGTTACAGCAACAAAAGGAGGCTATTCAGCCCATCGTGTCCATGCCAGTTTTCTGCAAGAACAACTCAGCTAGTTCCACTTCCCCACCTTTTTTCCCTGTAGCCTTGTGAATTTTTTCTCCAGATTATTGCCCAATTATTGCCTCTAACACACACAGTGTATTCCAAATCCTAACTGCTAGCAGCGTCAAAAAAAATATTTTTCCTAGTGTCGCCTTTGGTTCTTTTGCCATTCACCTTAAATCAGTGTCCTCTGGTTCTCTATCCTTCTGCCAATTGGAACAGTTTCTCCCTATCTACTCTATCCAGACACCTCTTGATTTTGAATACCTCTGTCAAATCTTCTGTCAACCTTCTTTTCTCTTAGGCGAACAACCCCAATCTGTCCATGTAACTGAAGTCCCTCATCCCTGGAACCATTCTCGTAAATCTTTTCTGGACCCCTCCAGTGCCTTCAGATCCTTTCTAAAGAGTAGTGCCCAGAATTGGACACAATATTCCAGTTGATGCTGAAACAGTGTATTAAAAAGGATCACCATTTAAAGAAGAAATAGTGAGTTCCGAGCCAACATGTTCCTGTTAAGGTGAAGGGTAGGACCAACAAGTCTAGGGAATCCTGGATGTCGAGGGATTTGGAGGATTGGATAAGGGAAAAAAAAGGAGGCTTATGGCACGAGAGGAGTATAGAAAGTGTAGGGGGGGTGTACTTAAAAAAGTAATTAGGAGAGCGAAGAGGGGACATGAAAAACACTGGCAGGCAAAATAAAGGAAAATCCCAAGCCATTTTATGTATATTAAAGACAAGAGGGTAACCAGGGAAAGTGTAGGGCCCATTAGGGGCCTAAGTGGCAATCTGTGTGTGGAGCCAGAGGACATAGGTGAGGTTTTAAATGATTACTTTTCATCAGTATTCTCTATGGAGAAGGACGATGTAGGTGTAGAGGAGGATCGTGACAAACTTGAACATATTAGCATTGAAAGGGAGGAAGTGTTAGCTGTTTTAGCGGCTTAAAAGTAGATAAATCCCCAGGTCCAGATGAGATATATCCCAGGCTGTTATGTGAGGCAAGGGAGGAGATAGAAGGAGCTTTGACTCAAATTTTCAAATCCTCTCTGGCCACAAGAGACGTACCAGAGGATTGGAGGACAGCAAATGTGGTACCATTATTCAAGAAGGGTAGCAGGGATAAACATCAGTGGTAGGGAAACTATTGGAAAAAATTCTGAGGGACAGGATTAATCTCCACTTGGAGAGGCAGGGATTAATCAGGGAAAGTCAGCATGGCTTTGTCAGGGGGAGATTGTGTCTAACTAACTTGATTGAATTTTTCGAGGCGTTGACTAGATGTGTAGATGAGGGTAAAGCAGTTGATGTAGTCTACATGGACTTCTGTAAGGCTTTTGATAAGGTCCCACGTGGGAGATTGGTTAAGAAGGTAAGAGCCCATGGGATCTAGGGCAACTTGGCAGATTGTATCCAAAATTGGCTTATTGGCAGGAGGCAGAGGGTGATGGTCGAGGGTTGTTTTTGCGAGCGGAAGCCTGTGACCAGTGGTGTACCGCAGGGATCGATGCTAGGACCCTTGCTGTTTGTAGTGTACATTAACGATTTAGACGTGAATATAGGAGGTATGATCAGTACGTTCACAGATGACACGAAAGTTGGTAGTGTCCTAAATAGCGAGGAGGAAAGCCTTAGATTACAGGATGATATAGATGGGCTGGTAAGATGGGCAGAGCAGTGGCAAATGGGATTTAATCCTGAAAAGTGTGAGGTGATGTATTTTGGGAGGACTAACAAGGCAAGGGAATATACAATGGATGGTAAGACCCTAGGAAATAGAGGGATCTTGGTGTACTTGTCCCTAGATCACTGAAGGCAGCAGCACAGGTAGATAAGGTGGTTAGGAAGGCATATAAGATAGCCGATGTATAGAATATAAGAGCAGGGAGGTTATGATGGAGCTGTATAAAATGCTAGTTAGGCCACAGCTGGAGTACTGTGTACAGTTCTGGGCACCACACTATAGGAAGGATGTGATTGCACTGGAGAGGAGATTCACCAGGATGTTGCCTGGGCTGGAGCATTTCAGCTATGAAGAGAGACTGAACAGGCTAGGGTTGTTTTCCTTAGAGCAGGGAAGGCTGAGGGGGGACCTGATTGAGGTATACAAAATTATGAGGGGCGTTGATAGGTTAGATAGGAAGAAACTTTTTCCCTTAGCGGAGGGTTCAATAACCAGGGGGCATAGATTTAAGGTAAGGGGCTGGAGGTTCAGAGGGGATTTGAGGGGGAAAAAATTTCACCGAGGATGGTTTGAATCTGGGTCGCACTGCCTGAAGGAGTGGTAGAAGCAGGAACCCCCACAACATTTAAGAAGTATTCCGTCTAAGAGCGAAGTCCAAAGTACAGAAAGTCCTCATCAGAGAACTCCTCTTTGCTGACGATGCTGCTTTAACATCTCACACTGAAGAATGCCTGCAGAGTCTCATCGACAGGTTTGCGTCTGCCTGCAATGAATTTGGCCTAACCATCAGCCTCAAGAAAACGAACATCATGGGGCAGGATGTCAGAAATGCTCCATCCATCAATATTGGCGACCACGCTCTGGAAGTGGTTCAAGAGTTCACCTACCTAGGCTCAACTATCACCAGTAACCTGTCTCTAGATGCAGAAATCAACAAGCGCATGGGTAAGGCTTCCACTGCTATGTCCAGACTGGCCAAGAGAGTGTGGGAAAATGGCGCACTGACACGGAACACAAAAGTCCGAGTGTATCAGGCCTGTGTCCTCAGTACCTTGCTCTACGGCAGCGAGGCCTGGACAACGTATGCCAGCCAAGAGCGACGTCTCAATTCATTCCATCTTCGCTACCTTCGGAGAATACTTGGCATCAGGTGGCAGGACTATATCTCCAACACAGAAGTCCTTGAAGCGGCCAACACCCCCAGCTTATACACACTACTGAGTCAGCGGCGCTTGAGATGGCTTGGCCATGTGAGCCGCATGGAAGATGGCAGGATCCCCAAAGACACATTGTACAGTGAGCTCGCCACTGGTATCAGACCCACCGGCCGTCCATGTCTCCGTTATAAAGACGTCTGCAAACGCGACATGAAATCGTGTGACATTGATCACAAGTCGTGGGAGTCAGTTGCCAGCATTCGCCAGAGCTGGCGGGCAGCCATAAAGACAGGGCTAAATTGTGGCGAGTCGAAGAGACTTAGTAGTTGGCAGGAAAAAAGACAGAGGCGCAAGGGGAGAGCCAACTGTGCAACAGCCCCAACAAACAAATTTCTCTGCAGCACCTGTGGAAGAGCCTGTCACTCCAGAATTGGCCTTTATAGCCACTCCAGGCGCTGCTTCACAAACCACTGACCACCTCCAGGCGCGTATCCATTGTCTCTCGAGATAAGGAGGCCCAAAAGAAAGAATAGCATACAAGGCTATGGGCGAAGTGCTGGAAAATGGGATTAGAATAGTTGGGTGCTTGATGGCCGGCACAGACATGAGGGGCTGAAGGGCTTGTTTCTGTGCTGTATAACTCTATGACCATAACTTCCTTGATTTTGTACTTTATGTTTCTATTTATAAAGCCCAGGATTCCGTATGTCTTAAAAACTGCTTTCTCAACCTGCCCTGCCACCTTCAATGATTTGTGCACATATACCTCCAAGTCCCTCTGCTCCTGCACCCTCTTTAGAATTGTATCTTTTATTTTAAATTGCGTCTCCTCGTTCTTCCTGCCAAAATGTATCACTTCACACTTCTGTGCATTAAATTCCATCTGCCATGTGTCTGCCCATTTCACCAGCCTATGTCCCTTTTGAAGTCATTATCCTTCTCGCAGTTCACAACACTTCCAAATTTTGTCACCTGCAAATTTTGAAATTGTGACCTGCCCACCCAAGTCTAGGTCATTAGTATAGATCATGAAAAGTTGCGGTCTGAATCCTGACCCCCTGGGGAACTTCACTATGTACCTTCTTCCAGACACCACTATTGTTTCCTGTCACTCAGCCAACTTCATATCCGTGATGCCACTTATTCCATGTCCCTTTTATTCCATGGGCTTTAACTTTGTTGGCAAGCTTGTTATGTGCACTTTACCAAATGCCATTTGGAAGCCCATGTACATCACATCAACCGCATTACCCTCCTCAAAAAAACTCAGTTTTAAGTTAATGAAATATGATTTTCCCTCATGTCCATGCTGGCTTTCCTTAATTAATCCATGTTTGCCCAAGTGACTTGTTACTTTTTTCCTGGAATATTGTTTCTAAAAAGCCACCGAGGTTAAACTGACTAGTCTGTAATTGCTGAGCTTATCCTTACACCCGTTTTTGAACAAGGGTGTAACATTTGCAATTCTCCAGTCCTCTGGCAACACCGCTGTATCTAAGGAAGTTTGGAAGATTATGGCCAGCGCCTCTGCAATTTCCACCCTTACTTCTCTCTGTAGCCTTGGATGCACCAGATCTGGTCCTGGTGACTTAACAACTTTTAAATGCAGCCAGCCTTTCTAATACCCCCTCTTTATCAATTTTTAGCCCATTCAGTGACTCAACTACCTCCTCTTTCACTGAGCTTGGCAGCAGCATCTTCCTTAGTAAAGAAAGATGCAAAGTAATCACTTAGTACCTCAGCCATGTCCTCTGCCTCCATGCATAAATCCCCTTTTTGGTCCCTATTTGGCCACACTCTTCCTTTTACCACCTTTTTACTATTTATATGCCTATAGAAGACTTTTGGATTCCCTTTTGTGTTGGCTGCCAGTCTCTTCTCATACTCTCTCGTTGCTGCTCTTATTTCTTTTTTGGCTTCCTCTCTGAACTTTCTATATTCAGTCTGTTTCTCACTTGTATTATCAAGCTGACATCTGTGATATGCACCCTTTTTTTTTTTGCTTCATCCTACTCTCTCTCTCTCTCTCTCTCATTGTCCAGGGAGCTTTGGCTTGGTTTGTCCTACCTTTCCCCCTTGTGGGAATGTATCTTGAACTATCTGCTCCTTAAAGGCAGCCAATTGTTCCGTCACAGCTTTGCCTACCAATCTTTGATTCCAATTTACCTGGGACAGATCGGTTCTCACGCCATTGAAATTGACACTCCACCAATTAATTATTTTTACTCTCTGTATCGCTCCTTGTCCATTTACATAGCTAACCTAAACCTTATGATGCTATGATCGCTGTCTCCTAAATGTTCCTCTACTGACAGTTGCTCCACTTGGCCCACCCCATTCCCAGAATCAGATCCAGCAATGCCTGTTTCCTCACTGGGCTGAAAATATACTGACCTATAAAATTCTCCTGAACACACTTCAGAAACTCTCTTTCCCCCCCCTTTCTGCCTTATATACTCTTACTATCCCAGTCGATAGTAGGATAATTGAAGTTTCCCCATTATAACATATGGGACACTTGCCTTTATCAATCGAGGCATAGATTACAAAAGCAGGGAGGTCATGTTGGAGTTGTATAGAACTTTGGTAAGGCCACAGCTGGAGTACTGTGCGCAATTCTGGTCGCCACATTATAGGAAGGATGTGATTGCACTGGAGGGGGTGCAGAGGCCATTCACCAGGATGGAACATTTAAGCTATGAAGAGAGGTTGGATAGGCTTGGGTTGTTTTCGCTGGAGCAGAGAAGATTGAGGTGTACAAGATTATGAGGGGCATGGACAGGGTGGATAGGGAGCAGCTGTTCCCCTTAGTTGAAGGGTCCGTTACGAGGGGACACAAGTTTAAGGTGAGGAGCAGGAGGTTTAAGGGGGATTTGAGGAAGAACTTTTTTACCCAGAGGGTGGTGATGGTCTGGAATGCACTGCCTGGGAGGGTGGTAGAGGCAGGTTGCCTCACATCCTTTAAAAAGTACCTGGATGAGCACTTGGCATGTCATAACATTCAAGGCTATGGGCCAAGTGCTGGCAAATGGGATTAGGGAGACAGGTCAGGTGTCTTTAATGCATCGGTGCTGACTCGATGGGCCGAAGGGCCTCTTCTGCACTGTATTATTCTGTGATAGCTACTCTATAGATTTTACATCTGTCTAATTTGCTTCCAAATTTGTTCCTCCATATCTTTCCCATTGTTTGGTGTCCCAGTAGTGTAATGGCACCTCTATTGTTTCTTATCTCGAACCAAATAGATTCTGTCCTTGACCCCTCTAGGATATCCTCCCTCTTGCTCCAGAACTGTAATATTCCCCTTAATACTGTCACCCCACCTTTCTTTTCTTCCCTATCTTTCCTGTAATCCAGTAATATTTAGTATCCAGACCTACCCTTTTTGAGCCAGGTCTCCAGTATCCCAACAGCATATTCCCATATGGCTGTCTGCGGCTGCAGCTCACCAACCTTATTTACTAACTCCATGCATTTACGTACATGCACAGTAATTCTAATTTAGACCTTGTTGCATTCCCTCTTGCTCTGATCCCATCTAATACCTTACTATTTCTTACTCTAGTGCCATCTCTAACAATTCTTTGTGCACCTTGTTTTTGTCTCTATTGTTACCTCCATGTGGCAGAAACCTCTGCTTCAAACTCCACTTCAGCTGATCTGCTAAAAAAGTACTGTACTCTCAGTTGCTGTCTTGCTGGTGAGGTGTTAAAAGTAAATCCTTATGCAAGTGAATTTAAGTAAAAAGATCCAGTGGCACTCATTTTAAAAAGAATGAGGTTTCTTGACCAACATTCTTCCCTGAACCATCAGCAGGAAATTTGCTGTTTGAGCAGCATTGTTATGTGCAAATTGCCAGATGTTTGCTTTTTTAAAACTTGTTCTCGGGATATGGGTGACACTGACAAGTCTTTTCCATCCCTAGTTGCACTGAAGGTTTTAACTGAGGGACTGGAATCACATAGGCCAGACTGGGTAGGGGGAGCAAGTTGCCGTCCCTGATGGATATTAGTGAGCCAGCCTTTTTTTTAAAACAATAATCCTGAAACTTTAAGGACTGCTTTATTTTGTACCTGCCCACAAAATCTGGTCATTATCACATTGCTGTTTGAGACCTTGGGCTATGCAAATTGGCTGCATTGTCTGTAAAGCGTTTTGGGACATCCTGAAGTTGTGAAAGGTTCTACATAAATCCAAATTTGTTGTTTATTTGCATGATAGATATGAGCTAAACCCACTGCCAATATTTAGAGCCAGTAATTTCAAGCATTAACCATTCAACATATCTGGCATTAAAAATTCACTTCAGTGTGGAGTCTCATTCTTTGCAGTTTTAATTGTTGGAGATTTAAAAAATAAATCTTTCCCTCTCTTTCTCTTTCTGTACCTGATTTGAAATTGAATTCACCCACTCTAATCTGTAGTTCCTCCTTGAACCTTACGCTGTTAATTTCACAATCCTTCAAACTAATTGGTTAAGGAAGTACAGTTGCTTGTCCTGTTCGTTCAGATCCCAGATGTCTTCTAGAGGGTGCCATACCATTTCCATCTCTCTCTTCCAGCAACTTGCAGTGCAAAATATCATGGTGATTAAACGGCAAGTTTAAATAATGGTGGGTGCTGCTTGTTGACCAACTACAGCAATCCTGGACCTTTGTTTGAACCATTGCTTCCTTCAACTTGTAATTCTTACAATTGTTTGAACAAATTATATCTTGTTTATGCATAGAAGTTTACTTGAATTTGCAAATAAATCTTGCTTGAACTGAATATTTATTACAATGTGACCAACCTTTTTGATTTACTGTAAATAGTATGGCAGTGTAACGGGTGTCTTAAAGCACTTAATTATTTGTTCTGGTTGCTCCATAGGATGATATGGATGAAAGACCTACATCTGTCACTAAACAGCGCCTGAGCTGTATGATGACAGTGCATCAAGCAAGTCGTAAAGCAAGTCTTCTTGAGCAAGTTCTAAATCAAAAGAGATTGGTGAGTGTTTGTGGTGATCTCTGAATTTGTGGGAACACTGGGCTTTCTTTTAAAGCTTGCTTCCATCTCATTTTTCAGTCTGCTGCATTCTTGTCCTGTGTACTGAAGAAGCTGTATGCCACTTTATTATTCCTTTGTTTGATGCTACAAGTGGGGAATTATTTGAGTCTTTTGAGGAGGATGAAGTATCTTGTATTTTTTTTTAAATTGTAAATCTGTCACGACACTGTATTCAAACATTGTTAGATTTTCTGATGTCAGTTTCTGTTTTTAAGTAGAGTCTATGTGAACCACAGTTGCTGATCTAATCTATTATACTTGGGCCATCCAAGTCTGTAAGAACCCAAATCAATAGTATAATATTCATTGCAAACTCTTTACTTACTGTTGTCTTTTTTTATTAGTATGTTGAATCCAAATCTTCAGATTGTGAATTTTTGTTATCATAAATCCAAAATAGAATTGTTGCAGTCTCATGGAAAACTCAGTATTCTTCAGCTGGGTGGGGTGGATGAATTTGCACTTGTCCTGCTTGTCTGCTGTAACTTCAGCAGAAGAACCACAGAAACCCCAGATAAATGGCTGACTTGCACATACACTCACTCTTCCAGGGTCTTTGGATAGTCTATTTTAATTGGATGAGTAAAGAGTGACATTGGGTACCCAGACAGAAATCAGTACCACAAGTGCCTCTTCAATCTGGGGAGGGCACCACTAATAACACAGTCTAACGAGGTTCAATAAAACTAAAAGAGGCATAGAGTAAATGTAAATTAAGATCTCATTGTCTTGTTCGTTTTATACAGTATATGTCCACCGGTTATGGAAGGCCTTGAGCGTACTGGCGGGCTACAAATAGTCCCTCTCTAGGGGCCATCTAGGTACGGACAAATTGGTGGAAGAATCATGCAACTGGAGCAGTCTTCCATGCAGATGCTACGCATCCTGGACCTATGGTTGGCTCTTTATCGAGGTCAGGCGCAGACCACAAGAAGATCCATAGAGCTGCCCGGTCTTGTCTCTGGATAGCAAATAGGATCTCTGGATAACTTCTTCCCCTGTTTCCCCCCCCCCCCCCCCCCCAAGAAACCTGTGGAATTAAGACCAATTTAACACCCCTGGCTGGGATCAGCTAACTAGCGCAGATAAGGATTAAACCTGGAACCTCCTTGGTCCAAATGGCTCAAAAACTATGGAGTCATATATTTACCTGATGAGCCATTTAGATAGTTTTGCTTTGGAAATCATAGAAATAGTTTCCAAATGATGGGTTTATTTCATTTGGCTGGCCACTCAGAAATGAGTGGTGAGATTATTTTGTTCGAAACAGCAGCAAAAGTTACTTGTTTTTTAACTTTTGTAAATATCAACAAAGGAGCAAAGAAAGTAGCTAGATGGTTTAAAGTGAGGAAGAGAAGGGCAAACTCTAGAAATATGGACTATTAAAGAAAATTTCTCGAGGAGGTAAGGGGGTGAGAAATAGATAAATGTCCAGGACTAAGTGATATGCACTTGTAGAGACTAATGACCAGATTATAGGAGATGAAAATTGTGTGGGAAAAATTTTACTTTATGCTCAAAGGAAATGAGATGAGCCAGGCAGCAATCAACAGGTTAGTCATGCTAGTATTGGGAAAATCATGATGGTGTTTAAAGTGATAAAGTAATACACAATAAACTTCCATTGCTTAGTAAGTTGAAGATAAAGGACCATAACCTTAAGGTAAGTACTAGATCCTTCAAAGTAGAGATTAGAAGAAACCTTGCATGCAAAGAAAATTCAGACTGTGGAATGCTTTACAAAAAATGACAATTGATTTCAGCATTCGGAAAGATACTGGATCATTACTTAGAGAAATGTAAAAGGTTATGGGGATAATGCAGCAACAACAACAACTGACATTTCTATAGTATTTTTTTCAAGTAGAAAAATATCTCCAGGCACTTCAGAGGCGTAATCTGATACAGCTTGCTGAGACAAAGTACGATTATAGTTTTATGGCTCAACAACGTGCTGTCTTAACCGGTGCTGCTATTAGGATGGGTAGGATGAAATTAACTTTTCTTTTTAAATTTCATTGACACCCAGAAGGCGTATGACAATAAGTACATAATATTGCTATAATTTTTCATTGTAGCATTAGCCTGGCAGTTGGGAAGTGACACATCCCAAATATGAGGCACATTAACCATGGCTTACAGAATGATATTTAATACTGTAATTTCTTGGGCATTATTCCATTAAGGAGGAATGTTCTAGTTTTTAACTGAAGTAGTGATTTTTGAACATTAGAAAATATCTGGCTAAAAATCACAATTGTAAGTGAAGAACATTTCGGTTACCTTTTTCTTTTCTTTTTTGCCCCCTCTTTGCCTGACATGAAAGTCTGATTGGGTACAAAAGACAATGACTGCACTTGTATCAGTTGGAATGCAGAATGGGGATAAAACATGTTGATTATATGAAGTATGCAGACTTAGCATTACAGACTGCATTTATTATGAAGCTCCCCACCCGGGGCTGCATTTTAAAAGCCTGACGCCAAATTAGGCAGCGGGTGAAATAAATTGCGGCCTGCACGCACGTTGCAGAGTTGCTGCGATTCCAAGCACAGCTTCTCATTAGCATGGCTGGGGCAGCCGCCCCCTTCTCCTCTTTCCACCCTCCCCCCCCAGCCTCGTCGCTGAGATCAGGACGGGTCGGTGGCGGGCCTCATCCGTTGCGATCTTCATGCCCCACACCGCCACTGTTCCCAGCGTCAGAGACCCTTTAAAGTCCAGCCCAGAATTAGGACACTTCCGTTGCTTTAATGCATATTGCTTGTCTCTTGTTGCATTTAATGGGAAGCAGGATAAATATGTGAGGGAGAAAGGAATAGACGGATATGTTGGAGTGCTGGAGTGCGATGAAGCAAGGTGGGAAAAGGCTTGTGTGGGCCATAAAACATCAGTACCGGCCTGTTGAACCGAATGGCCTGTGCTATAAATTCTTTAATATATTATGCACCGTATTGGACCATAAAGTACTGTTCTAAATGTTTTGGATAATTTATTCATGAAGTATTTTTTCAAATTTGAAACTTACTGCAATACAGTTGGTCAGCAAGTAAAGAGATGAAAATGTTATGATTTGTAAAGAAGTGACATTTTTGCAGGCTGGGTCCCAATGCAGTTTTGAATTCTCAAATTTTTCCAAAGAAAATATAATTTTAACGCTAAAGTTGACACCCATAGTAGAGAACCAAGCTTGAAGAGTGCAAGCAGAAATGTGGCTGCAACACTAATGTTTATTTTCCAAACTGTGCTTTCCAAGCCTGGCTTCCTGCTAGGAGCATGGGAGTACTGAAAATTTGCCTTTTTAGAGTGAAGTGCTGTATGAGAAGTTTTCAGTAGAAAAACTCAACAATTTTTAAAATTTAGTGTACAAAAAATTCTGTTAAAGCAGCAAAATGTTTAGTTAAAATAAGCTTTGATCAATAATGCCATTACATTTATTTTTAGTCGTTATTGAGAAGTCCAGAAGTTGTCCAGTTTCTACAGCAGCAGCAACGATTGCTGAGCAACCAGGCCCTTGCTCAAAGGCAGCAGTTTCAAGAAACACCAATGTGATGTTTTCTTTTCAAAATAGGATGGTAATGCACAGAAGGATGATGCTCATGAAACTTAAGTAAGTCACTCTTGTGTAGTGTTTTTACATTTCATGTGTTTTACCTCATATCTGTGAGAACAGTATTTTCCAACACAACAGTTTAAAAAAAAAAAATTGTTGTGAACTAAGAGGCATAATTGTGATATTGCTCAGCTTCTGTTTTTACTCTGAGATATTTTGGAATGTTTTCTATATTAAAGGTACCATATACATTTCAAAATTTTGGATAGTTTGAAAATTCCTGAGTGATGCTATTTTTTCCTTGTGCTGGTGAGGGAAGGTGGTATAAAATGGAACAATTTCCTATTGCCGGACCCCAGTGTCAACACTGAACATTTCTGGGTTAGATACAGGATTACTATGTGTAAAGCTCCTTTGAATCCGCACCAACAATGTGCTTCAGTCTAAACAAAAAATTTTCTTTTCCGCATTGACTGTTTAGAAAGACATCTGAGGAAGCATTACAGTGGAGGGGGAAAAAGTATTGGATGCTGAACAAGTGAAAATGAGAAGAATTGACAGTGGCTTTTGAAAATGAGGAGAGTGGAGGGACTTAGGCAGGATATTTCAAAGAGCAGAGATGTATTGGCTGATGCTGCCTGTTGGAGTGTGAGGTTGGGTACAGGGTCCTGCTAGAGTTTGCATGGATGTGGTGACTGTAGTGCTACAGAAAAGCTGCTGTGACTAATTTTTTTTTCTAAAGCAGATTGCAAACTTTGGGCAGATTTCTGCTGTGCATCCAAGCTCACTGGGAATTTAGGGTTGGACTGTCCAAACTCAAAAATCCTACCAAACTTTAGGTCAAGGAAGTTTTCATCCAATCAAGACTCCCCTTTTTTTTAACTAATGGCTGCAGGCACCAGATGAATAATCACAATACAGAGATGCCTAGTGGGAGCAGAAATGTTCTGCTGGAACTATAACTTTTCTTTAGGTTCTTCCTCTTCTGCTTTCACATTGCCAGCCTTCTAATACGATAGAAACAAGTAAAATATGGAAACCATATAGAATGCAAATACTGTTGTAGAGATTGAAGTGTAATTTGTTTTTAAATCCCCAAATGCTTTGCAGGTATTAAATACTTCAATAAATAATAACTCATTCAGTTTGAAATTGGAAATGGTTGGGACAGAAAAGGTTTGTTTCTAGCTATGTATATTTACTGGATTTTTAGATGGATTAAGTACTATTAAATATGATTTCTGTTCAGTATCTGAGGTGAATTTCATTTGGAAATGTATTAAGTTTTTTTTATCTTTAACCATCTTTTGTAACATTGATTTTTAAATAAATTATGGTTTTGTAGCCCTCCTTGTTTGGTTTCTTTGTTCTGTTACAATCAGGTGAGGAGGGGTCACAAGGCTCCCCTCTTGTCCTTCCTCTTATTTGACCGCAAGGGTTTATTCCTTTTTAAACAGTGGATGTTCTTACCACTTCAGTAGTGTTTACCTTTTACCTTTATGATCGTAAAAACCAATCGGACATGTTTTCTTGAGTTTAAACAAGAAAGAGCTGAGTTTATTTTACTTAACAATCTAAACCTGATCTAAATAAAAATAATACAATTATGCAACATATTCATGCACGCACTCGGACGAGAATCTCACACACAAACAGATTACAGAGTGAGGGGTAGATTTGTGGTTGGATTAGAGTCCAAAACAAATAAAAATCAATACACAGTCTGTGGGGTTGGATGATTCCGTTGTCTTTCGGCTAGAGTTGTGTTCTTGAAGTCTTTGGCTGGTAAATATGCAGTTTGTGGCTGGCCCACCTAGTTCAGGCTTTTCTTGTAGGCTGAATTGTAGGTGGCTTTCTCCTCCTGGTGTCTTTGTCTTGGATTCAGCAACCAGCAGCTAGGCTTTGCAAGCCCCCACCAGGCCTTCTGGGGAGACTGAGATCTTCTGGCTTCTGCCCAGAATCAGCAACTGGCTTGTCTCCTTTGTCCAAGGGAAAACTCCCAGCCTTCACAGAGATGGACAGATGGTCACATGACTGCCTCTGTATTATCTGGAACCTTCTAATGAGATTCAAGTTTAGGAATTTCTGTCCTCCAGCCTCAGGATGTTGACGTTTACACTTTGAAGGATTGTCCCTTTCAAGGTTAATGTGCCACGATGGCTTTGAATGTCCTGCTAATGAATGCAATCTCCTGTGGTTCACTCAATAGAGCAAGCCATTTTCTTGGGTACAGGCTCATTAGACATGTGTCTTTTCTTTGAGGCCTTGTGATGTGCCGGGTGTTCAAATGCCAATTGCAGTGGCCAGCTTGGCTGCCAGCTTTTGTTTTTAACAAGTTAACTGTAGAATTACAGCTCTTTTTGTTTCATTAAAAGTTTAATGTAGGTTTCCAATCGATGAATTAAAAAATATCCCCCGTTGGCATAGCAAGTTTTCTTGACACTTATTTCTTTGAAAAGAACTGTCATCAGTTTAAAACTTTCCACTGATTATGTTGGTGAGAAACCAACTCCGTTGTTAATCTACTAATCTTAAATTCCTCTCCGGCCTGTTAAGCTTGGGAAGATTCATTGTTTCTCGGGACCTTTAAGGCAGCCTAAGTGGTTAACCTAAACTTAAAGACGCATCCATCCATTAAATCAAATTTAAAGAAAGGCATCCCATTGCAGATATAAGGCGCAATTTTTTTGAACTGGAGTCTAATTTTCTTCCCACTTCTTGTACAACAGCATATCACTGCTGATCCCATTGTGTGTTAGAAGCCCTCCATTAATCCACTCAAGTTTTCATATGAGCCTGTACCATTCTGCACTGGATGCCATCACCAAGCCCAATCCTGTCTTAAGCTATGCTTTCTGGATAGGATTTGGGAGTGGAAAGCTGTCACAATTTTTTTTTCCTTCTCCAACCCAAGAATACTAAACCCTATTGTAGTGCCCCACTATCCTACAAACTAGTTTACTATATTCAAGCCTGGAGTTTTCAGGTCTGTACAACATGATAGCATTCCAGGCAATGCATTGACCTACTTAGCTATAGAATCAATTTTTCAGAGAATTTTGGAAACTATTATATTTAATGCATCAATTTTGAAATTCCACAATGCGTCCCCCTTCCAAACATAAGCAACACTACTAGCTATAATTTCATTGCTTTTTTTAAAACAAAGAATTCAAACCCATATCTTTCAACTACTGCATTAAATGATCTGTTACTGCTCAACTGAAGTATGCAAATTTTGGATTTTACTGCTGTAAAACATTTTAACGCTACTCTCAAGTTAATTTGGATGTTTAAGATCAAGTTTTTATCTCAGATAGGATGGAGATTGGGTTGACATTGTTTCAGCAAAAGTTGATTTATAGAGTCCACACCAGCTATATTCATTGTCTCACAGAAAATTAAAGGAAATCTAGTTCTGATAAGTGCAAAATCCACTTTGTGCTGTTTGTGTTCAAATTTGTATTTGCTGCGGATTACTATTTAATGTATGGTTCCTAACCAAATTCTGTGACTCGGAATCACTCCCCATGATGGAGGGGGAAACAGATAAATGAAAAATCATCATAAAACCCTTTTTTGGGGTAGGATGGCGGGAAGAGATAAATGAAAATTGTGGCCCCAGAATTTGCTATCACGCTCAGTTATTATGGAATAAATCAAACAGCAGTTTCTGGCGTCCGCATATGCATGGTTAAATGCAGAAAGCTAAAAGTTGCTGCTCGAGTTGCCCTGCTCCTACACAAGTTCTGCTGTATTGGTACCTCGTCAAGGGACTTAGCACTAAAATACATGAAGTTTGTGAAGTTGTGGTACTTGCCCACTAAATGTGCCAGAAAAAGTTAGGCTGCTGCATTGAAATGTCAGTGAATGTTTAATGGCGTAATAAGTTTTGATTACCTCTTCAGCCCTGAAAATTTAATTTTACAAATGTGGAGTATCATTCCTACAGGATTTTAAGTATTTAAAGTGTAAAGATTTTTTTTTTTTCTTTCCTGTCTCTCATCTCTCAATCCAACCTTTCTGTTCCTTTTTTTCATTTCCCTTTCTGTACATGGTTTTACACTGAATTAAATATTCAATATATACTTCCTGGTTCTGACTCTGTGGGTAGGGTATTCATGTGGGCTTTGGGACCAAATTACGGTCCTGAGCCCGTACTTCTTGGGAGCCAGACCAAGGGAGCTATTTTCCGGGAGGCAGTCTCCTAATTGGTCGCCTCTGCTCTCGACGTCTTATTAAGGCAGTCCCACTGGAAGAGGTAAGCGCTGCTGAGACAGATAGGAGACCTCCAGGGCGCTCCAAAATGGTGGTGCCTTCAGAGGCAGAAATTTAAACTATAAATTCAGAGGGTCCAAGTGGCAGGCCCCTTGGGGCAGGCCCTCGAGCGGCAGGATTTGGGCTGTGGGTATGGCCATTGCTGCCGGTGGCCCTCTCTTTGGGGGGGATGGGGGGGGGTGGAGTCTCCAATTCTGATGGCGCCTGCAGCCAGCCTCAGAGAGGCCACCTCCATTGAGGTTAAGGGCCGCTTCACCGTCTGCAAAATGCCAGCATCTCTCTAAATTGCCCCTAATTAAAGCCTTAATTATTTAAATTGGCTGCCTCCTCTTCAGTGGCTGCCTCGGGATACTTCCTGATGGCAGGAATACGTCTGGGAGCTGTCCCAATGCAGGCTTGAAGGGCCGAATGGCCTACTCCTCCTAATTCATATGTTGATATGTATGTATCTACAAGATGCACTGCAGCAACTCGCCAACTCCTTTGACAGCTTCCTTCCAAGCCCACGACCACTACTACCCAGAAGGACAAGGGCAGCAGATGCATGGGAACACCACCACCTGCAAATTCCCTCCCAAGTCTCACACCATCCTAACTTGAAACTATATTGTCATTCCTTCACCGTGGATGGGTCAAAATCCTGGAACTTCCTTCCTAACAGCACTGTGGATGTACCTGCACCAGCTGGACTGCAGCAGTTCAAGAAGGCGACTCACCATCACCTTTTTCAAGGGCAATTAGGGATGGGCGATGCTGACATCTCATGAACAAATTACCAAACCTGGAATCTTCCAGGTTTTGTTTTTGTGTTCTCCCTCCTGAAGCTATTCAGTGACATGCTATAAGTGCAAATAAGTACAGGATCTGGCTCAGCTATGATGCTTTCAATAATCAAACAGTATGCTGAATTTCACCATCTAGATTTAAACACTTAAGTACTGGAGGGCAACTTACATCCACAGAACGAATATTAACTGTCTAATGGATTGGTAGGTATATATGGCTAAATTGAGCAAGGTGCAACAACATTTTGTAATGAAAGAGCTGACACATTAATGAAGTGTAGTATTTTGAAAAATTCAGTTTCTTTATAGGAATTAACAATGCTCAGCAACAACTTAGCCTGGTTGTAGTTACAAGGAAGGAAGGAGATCTGCTTCTTGAATGAGTTTATTTAGAGTTGTATAAGCATTCAAATAGAACAAAAATATATTTGTCGCACTGGAATTTTAAACTTAAAAGGGCAAATCTTCCACTGTGCAAGACTATATTTTAAAAGCATCAAATTGGTACTTCAATTTGTCACGTCATTTAATACTTAAGGAAATGTACTAATTTATTCAGAATTTCCTATTTTTTCTTTGCAAGGTTTAATTATTTAAACAGATGAGTGCCTGGCATCCATAATTCAATTTTTATGCATTCCTTAGGTGTTTATAACAAGGCTAAGATATTCTATGTGTAATCACCAAACGAAAAGACAAAGCATCTTGAACTCTAATTTCTAAGCTCAACTAAAATTATTTTCACTAAAAGCTGCTTGTTTTCTACATGGAAAAATGCTGGACCTTAATTGGCATAACACTATTAAACATTGGGATTAACGAGCTAAATGTATGATACAACGATTTAAAAAATGACCCATATAAAACAAAGAAATGCCTCCATACATTGTACGCATTAGTTCTCACTATTGCCAATTTTTATTTTAATGGAGGTTAATATAGAGTTGTATTAAGAGACTGAAGAGATGGGATTATGAGGTGAGCCCATCTGGGTTAGAACTTTATCCAGCCATTGCAGTGGCCCATGCAGATGAATCTCTACCCAGCAGGGAGTGCTTGTAACGTCTTGACGATGATACTCTGCTCCCCAACCCTGAAATCATTAAAAAAAAAAGTCAGTCTTATATATGAAGTTCTCATTTTATGGTTTTATCTATTAAAATTGCATCTTTATACCATTCTCGGTTATTTTCACTTTTTTTAAGTCTTCAAAGCCATGCACCATTTCCCCACAGAGGGAGGGCGGGCAGGCAGGCAGACAACCTGTATAAGGCACCTGACAATAGAGCATCGCTACCTGACTCAAACTCGATGGGACCCGAAGATGTGTCCAGGTCGGATTGCTCTTCCGGGTCCGGCATTCGGGCCGGGCCGGACACAGTGACAGCCAGGACGTCAGCGCATGAAACACTCCGCACTAGTCTGCAGTGAGCGATTCGATCGAAGATAGGGCACAACCTCTTTAATATAACCAACTTTATTCTGGGGGTCGGGCTCGGGTCGGATGTGGTTCTCTGGCTCGGGTCAGGTTTCATTTGCAGACCCGAGCAGGCCTGTACCTGACAATGGCTCTGTAGAATCAGCCATATGGAGAAATGGAAGCATGGCTTAAGTTGATTTGCATGGGATATATCTTTTCATGCAGGGAAGTGACTCATCTCCAGCCATCTCAATAGTATGAATTCATCGTGTGGGCAACCTCAGGTGCCATCTCATATCAAATGCTCTAATACTAGTGCACTAAAATATTGCACCACCAGCTTGACCATTCTTATTTTGTATTGTTACTGCCAATTATTATTCTGTGCTGTGCTTTGGTTTCCCCTGATGCATGTTTAAAAAGATTGCTGCTACTATTGGAAAATCATTTGAATCTTTATAGTATTAGAAGTCATAACTACTGATTTAATAATTTTCTTTTCAATTCCTATCTTGGCTTAGCCACCTAATTTTTTTCTATCTACTCATGTCAAGTTACTCACAGAGATAGCCTCTGCTTTCTTCCCTCAGTCCCTGTACCGAATGTCATAATACTCGGTGCTTTCCATTTCAACTCACCTTGTCCTCTCTCATCTGAGTTCACTGTCCTTTGTTAACCTCTTCTTCCATATAAACTTTCCTACCTAAATTCAGGGCCACCTCCTTAATCTTGCCATCTCACATGGCCTGTCTATTCCCTTCATATTAATTAAGACAAAGGCCATCTCTGATCGCTTTCTTGTATTCCTCACCATTCATAATCCCCGTTCCAATTCCACTTCATTCTGTGCCCGACCCTCAAGCAAGTTCTTCTCCAATTCACTTACAAAGGGACGCTCAAACTGCCAACTGTCTAGCCTTTGGTCCTCTGGTTGCCACTGCTGCAGCTACCTATCGGCTCAAACACACTCACTCTAACTTTGATGCCTTGTCTTCAGTAAAACCCTTACACTCTTGATTCAGCACCTATTTTCATTCTGTTGACCGAGTGATGAAAATTCGAACTTGTATCGTGCACAACTGGTTTAGCCGATCATTGACAGATCTTGCTTCACCACATCAAGCACCGTCATGTCCAGCTCTCCTCTGATGAAACTGCTCAATACTTGGAGTATTGTAGAATGTAAAGACGATTCCTGCTTTTTTCCACTACCAACCATCTCCTTAGTTCCCTTTTCCCTGCCCCCTCCCACCTTATCTCCATTAACAAGTGTGAGGAGTTCATGGACTTCTTCGTCACTAAAATTGAGACCATTTATTTAGTTGTCTCTGCCACATCTCTCCCTTTCCCTTGCTCAGAAAGCCAAGGTTCCTCTGCTGCCCCATCCCGGAACTTGCATCTTTCTTCAGTTTCTTTTCTGTCTCTCCTTATGCCCTTACCAAGCTCATGTTTTCGATGAGATCTAACTCTTGCTCTCTTGCCTCTATTCTCACTGAATTGCCGACCACCCAACATCCCTTCCTGGATCCCATTTTAGCTGACTGTAAAGCAGTGTTGTCCAATATGCTTGCCACATGTGGCAAATCAGTCATAGACATGTGGTGAATTGATGCTCCAATTTATCTAAATATTTTTTTCCACATTTCTAACATGGATAAGTTTATCATCAGAAAACAACAACCCGAGACTGACGAAGAAAAAGGCCTGCGCTTTAGTAGAAACTGCAACAAAGAAACAGATTGGAAGAAAGTCGGATGTAAATTTCACGATGAATGGAGTTGGAATTTTCATCATGGAAAGGAACAAGAAACCACTGTAAAATAATAACATTCAACGAAAACAAGGTGGACGGTTTGAAAAAGCATTTCCACTGAATTAGTAATCCAGAGGCCCAGGCCAATGCCCTGGGGTTCAAATCCCAACACGGCAGCTGGTGGAATTTAAATTCAATTAATAAATAAGTTCAATTAATTGATAAAATCAAATTGAAAGCTAGCCTCAGTTATAGTGCTTTGAAACTATTGATTGTCGTAAAAAGCATCTGGTCCTAGGGAAGGAAATCTGCCATCCTTACCTGGTCTGGTCCACATGTGACTCCAGACCCACAGCAATGTGGTTGATTCTTAAATGCTCTCTGAAATGGCCTGGCAAGCCACTCAGTTGTCAAGGGCAATTAGGGATGGGCAACAAATGCTGGCCTTGCCAGCGACACCCACCTCCCATGAAAGAATAATTTTTAAAAAAAAAGCATGCACGAGTTTGATAGGAAGTTTCTCTTGGCAACAAAAATTGGGTTGACAAAATTGCTCGTCTGAAGTCGAATTTGAGTCAGCAACAGCATATTATCATATGAGGTATGATAAGTAAGTTCGCAGATGACACGAAAATTGGTGGTGTCATAAATAGTGAGGAGGAAAGCCTTAGATTACAGGACAATATAGATGGGCTGGTAAGATGGGCGGAGCTGTGGCAAATGGAATTTAATCCTGAGAAGTGTGAGGGGATGCATTTTGGGAGGATTAACAAGGCAAGGGAATAAAAAATGGATGGTAGGACCCTAGGAAGTACAGAAGGTCAGAGGGATCTTGGTGTACTTGTCCATCAATCACTGAAGACAGCACAGGTAGATAAGGTGGTTAGAAAGGCATATGGGATACTTGCCTTTATTAGCCAAGGCATAGAATATAAGAGTAGGGAGGTTATGATGGAGCTGTATAAAATGCAAGTTAGGCCACAGCTGGAGTGTACAGTTCTGGGCACCACACTATAGGAAGGATGTGTTTTCACTGGAGAGGGTGCAGAGGAGATTCACCAGGATATCGCCTGGGCTGGAACATTTCAGCTATGAAGTGAGACTGAAAAGGCTAGAGTTGTTTTCCTTAGAGCAGAGAAGGCTGAGGGAGGACATGATTGAGGTATACAAAATTATGAGGGGCATTGATAGGTTAGATAGGAAGAAACTTTCCCTTAGCGGAGGGGTCAATAACCAGGGGGGCATAGATTTAAGGTAAGGGGCAGGAGGTTTCGAGGAAAAAAATTTTCACCCAGAGGGTGGTTGGAATCTGGAACGCACTGTCTGAAGGGGTGGTAGAAGCAGGAAACCCTCACAACATTTAAGAAGTATTTAGATGAGCACTTGAAACACCATAGCATACAAGGCCATGGGCCAAGTGCTGGAAAATTGGATTAGAATAGTTAGGTGCTTGATGGCCGGCATGGACAAGATGGGCTGAAGGGCCTGTTTCTGTGCTGTATAACTCTATGATTCTATAACAGCCGAATTTAAAAGTTTATTTTGTCGTCGGAACTGGTGACTGACTAGCTGCAAAGCGGTGTGGATTCTGGCTCAACAAAACAAACTGTTCGTAGATGGACAATCAGTGAAAGAAATTATCTGTGCAACAATGGAAATTTTGCTCAAAAATAATGAACTGAAGACAAAAAATGCAAAAGGTTTGAAATCTGCAGCTGAGTCAGGAGACAGTTACTCATTGATTGCAAGGTTTGGTGTAAAATCTTGAAGCCCAACTGCATGCTCAGTTCTTCAACTCTTGTTTTTGGTGGAATTGGACAAGTCATGTGACATCCGAGACACTGCACAGCTCGTTTTCTGGATTTGGTTTGCGTCCGAAGACTTGGAGATTTACAAGGAAATGCTGGCAATTTGTGGTTTATAAGACCGCACTCGTGGCGCGACATGCTTGGCGCTGTCAAAGGTGTCATGGAAAAGTTTGAATTGGATTGGAAGAAGTTAGATTTAGTCATGATGGATGGACAAAAATCTGGATTTGTCAGTCTGCTGAAGCAGCAACTAACTGAATGACCTTGATGGTGATCATTTGGCCTCATTTCACTGCACTTTGCCCCAAGAAAATCTCTGTGCTCAAATGGTGGGGGAAGAGCCACTGAAAGATTTGACAAACACCGTTGTCAAAATCATCAATTTTATTTGCAGTGCCTTTGACAGTTTGTGGAGTTTTTGGAAGAAGTGGAGTCAGATTTCACCAAAATATCATCTACTTTGCAAGTCGTGGAAACATCTGGCAAAAATTTCTTGCTCACTCCAATCCAAGAATTTCTTGCTAAGAAAGGAAAGTTGGCCACTTACTCTGGTGATTGAGGATGAAGCATGGCAATGTGACTTGTGTTTTCTGACCAACATCATCGCCCACTTGAATGAACTGAACCTGAAACTTCAAGGAAAGCTGATTTATGAATTGGAACAGTATGTGCAAGAGTTTCAGTAAAAATTGAAACTTTTTGTGACGCACATGAAGAGTCAGGATTTCACACACTTTCCAAACCTGCAGCGGTATATGGAAGATACTGATTTTGACCGGCAGCACTATATGAAGTGCTTGGAGAATCTGCTCAGCAAATCTGACAATGCTTCCCTGATTTTGAAAGTTTCCGGCTCACCTTTCAGTTCATGCAAGATCCATTTCATTTTGGCATCTATAATTCTCGACTATCTCAAGGGCTCCTCAGTATGCTGTACCTACTCAGGTGCTGTTTCAAAGTGGATTTGCTTTTGCTTCAAAGCCAGATCAATCATCAGCCAAAAGATGAAACTGTCTTGATTCTGTGGAGTCAACATTTGAAGGAAAATGTGGACAGCCTGCTGTAGCTTGCCAGTTGTAGGAGAGCAGGAAACTGGCTGGCACCCACATTTAGTCTCAATTTTGAGCATGGGGCTGGAAGCAAGGTTTTCCACTCTGGCATCGCAAAACTGTTTTCGATGTTCACCTCCATGTGGCTCTGTGAATCCATTTTTTCTGCAGTAACTTTCATGAAATCTAAGTATTGATTGGAGATACTGGATGTGAATCTGGAGGTGGAGTTGAGATGCTCAGACTGCGAAAAGGTTCTTCCCAATTTCAGGATGTTGGTGAAAGGAAAAGATTGCAAAGTGTCGCACTGAATGTTTAAATTTGCAATGATAAATACAGTATCTGACTATTATGCCATGTTTATTTTGTTGGTACATACATACTACTGCTGATGCTTTTTTCTAGATAAATAAGTTATCATGTTTTACTGCATCATTCTAAACTCCTAAACTTACCATGTTTTACTGTGTATTGGTTTTGATTGCTGTTTAAAACAGAAAACCTATTTGCAAAAGACAGCACATGTGTGTTATTAATAATGCATATATTTTATATCATGTGGTGAAAATGGTGACCTGCTCACCTCAAGTTTGGTGAGTATGGAAATCCTATTGGACAACACTGCTGTCAAGGGATCCTATGCCTTCTGCATTCATAAAAAATACTGCACCTTGCTTCCAGCTCCAGGCTCAAAATCAAGACTGAGTGTAGGTGCCAGCCAATTTCCTGCTCTCCTACAACTGACAAACTATAGCGGGCTGTCCACAGCTCACTGGCAGCAGCCAAATGAGTCCTGAACCTGAAAATGGATGCTGGCTTTAGGAGGACAGCACTGCCACTGTGCCAACTGCACAACTGTTTTCGGTGGGGGCAGGGAGGGGAGAATCTAAAAAAAAACACCCCCAGAAGTTGATTTAATAAAATATATTTTTGTGAAGGTGTGATGGATCTGAACTCCCAAAGTACAGACCATACCCTGACTGAGACACTAAGGCTTAAAAAGATAAGTATAAGCTTACATTTTATACAGCCACTAGCAAATTCTGAGTTCCAATCTGCTACTCAGCTTCTACTCCCCAAGCATATCAAACAATGCCTAAAATACTCATCATTTTAAATAGTTGAGCTGGCAACAGTGAGCAAAAAATTATCTGCAAAACAGATTACAAAAAGCTAACTGTTATTTACAACTACAATTTCTGGCATGAATTCCATAGTGCATTAACAGTAGTAGAATATGTATTTATTAACATAATAAATGTCATGGATATTGGATTTCATCAAATATGCATAGTACAAAGCCATTTCTCCGTAACAACCTATAAGTACTTGCCTTCACAAAGCTCATACGAATTGTGCACATTTTTGTTAACTCGTAGACCACCTCAAATCCATGATTTACAGATTGAGCTAAGAGCTGTGCAAAGAGCTGGTTATTGAATATCTTGAGGCTACAACCGCTGGGAATCTTGCAAACAGTAGTTGGATGAAAGCCATGTTGATAGTTGCAGTTGCGACTCTGAACAAAGATGCTGCTGTCACTCAAGCATTCAGCATAAACCTCACCTCCAACATAGTATAAATGGACACCTGTAAGATTTTTTCATAGAGGTTATTGTGTCTGCTTGCCTAAAGAATCTTTGTTTAAAAATAATGAAATTATGAGACCACCTAAAGGATTTTTTAAACTATACATGATTATTTTCAGGGCATGCAACATCAGTTTATCTAGCTCTGTGAACTTTCAGCCAATCAAGATCAGATGGAACAAAAAAATCTAATAATGAGCCTATCATGTCTGTCCATATATCACCTGCTGTTATATGTACATGGTCTCAGAAAGCAGAAGTAGCAACTCCAACTCTCTATGCCAGAAGCTGAATTAAGTTTGGTGGGACTGCAGTAGTTCAGAAAGAACACCCACCATCTTCTCAGGACAACTAGGGATAGGCAATAAATGCAGCCTGGCAAACACTGCCCATATTCAAGATCAAAATAAAATCAAAAGCAATTCTCCACTTGTAATCTAAACAAAAATTGAACATGGAAAAATGTTCCTTTAATTTTATAGGCTGATTGTACAACTGCTGTTTTCAGACTCCCCTTAAGATTTTTTACTCAATACCACACCATGACTGATCACCAATGCATGAACACACTATATCACCTGGCTGTCCCACGATATTTGCAGTTCTAACACTGTTATCTTTGAGAACAGTATTTCATTTATGAATAGCCAATCTCTTTAACTAAAAGTTTATGTTACAGTGCATTTATGCAGTTCTGTTTTAAGTCTTATATTCTACTTAACAGTCCAGCTAAATTATGCAAATGAGTGGTTAAACTAAACTGCCTGTTTAGGTGACTATTAAAGATCCATGGCTTTATTTGAGGAAGAACAGTGAATTCTCCCTCAATCAGCATTACCAAACACATTCATCTCATTGCTGATTGTGAGGGGTAGCTGTGTGCACAATGGGTGTTGTGTTCACTTCCATGGCAACAGTCATTTCAATTTAAAGTAATTTAAATACTTTAAATAGGTACAGCCTGAAACACCACTTATAACTGCGCAGTTAAATAAATTGCATTCTTGTGTGTTATCCAAGGCACACATTGTCAAACTAAGTTGTTATTAAGTTTGGATGCAGCCCCTTAGTGTCTTATCTTTCTCTCTTATCAGCTTCTCTCTATTTCTCAGCTCCTTGCCCACCTTCTCTGACTCAATTCCCCACTCTGCCAAGTTTCTGATCTCAGGATATTATTGTGGGAAGATGTTAAGTACTTTTCTCAGAGATTTGAATGGAAAAACCTGAAAAGACTTTTAAAAAATTCTTCTGATAAATAACAAATAACCTTTTAAAGAGAAATTGCATTTATTTATGGACCGGACCTTTTCCAATGTGCCGTCTAGTGTTTTCAATCGTAGAATTTCGATTTACATTAGACAGGAGCCCAAGGCAGAACCTGTTCTTATTATTGGACGGATCTGTAAATCCATCAATGAGCAAACTTGTTGATGATGCATGAAAAGCCTCTCCAATTCTATTGTTTAGTTCATAATAGACGATAGAGCACCAGTGATCTGGCTCTTCATAGCAGACCGGCTGTAAATCTGAAAGGAAATCAATTGACAAGCTTTGACACATCACTAGTAAAATCTCATCTGGATTTTCCAATAATACAGCAGCAAAAACAGTATGAAAACAAAAATAAGCATTCTATATCTTTGTGAGTGTAAATTAGTGTTGTAGCTAGAGACATTTGTACTTTGCAATGCTATACTGTGGCAACAGCCTTTCAATGCATTGCCCAAGTGCCCATTCTTCATATGTGGTCCTAGATAATGACTCGGAAGCCATGGAAAGCAACAACAATCTAACTGATACCCACAAGTGCACTTTCCAGTAAGAGTAGCTGGATCGTGATTGGGAGCTGACACCCTTGTTGACTTTTCCATTTCCCTATGAGTCTGGGGAGGCTGACATCAATTGTAGTGTTTAACTGCTACCCTGGCTGAGGTTAGTAACATCACTACAGATCAATGGTCAGAACTGTTCTTGGCCTGCACAGTTCTGTATTTAAGCTACAGCATTGGTTTAAGGCATATTGTTAATTGCTGCGAGTAATTTGCACCACACCATGAGGAAGAAACTGTTAACCCACAGTGCAAATTAGTCCAAGGTCATTCCCCTCAGTTACTAACCTTTAATGTCAAAGCACCTGTGCCAATCATATAGGATTCTTGGCTATTATGCACTGCTAAAGTTAATAACTAATAAATATTTATCCACATTTGTCCAACAGAGAGAAAGGCATAAAGAAGGCATCACAAGAATGAAGAAATAACACAAAAGCACTTTCTTGGTTACAGTCAACATTTAAAACTGAAAAAATTCAGGGCACCTGCATATAACCACCATTTACTAAAAACTAAAGCAAAATAGTTAAAGTAACAGGCATGATAACGCACTACATTTCAAAAGGTAGGAAATAGTTGTCTAAACTCATTGTAAAATTATTTACTGTATATGCTACAATTGTCCTGTCTGAATTTTCCAGCATTTCCCTAATGCAACTAATTAAAGTAAATGCATATCCCAAATCAGTCACGTATGACATTCAGACAATGTGGCTCCAACTGCAGTATTATTGGGTGACCAATAGTACTCTGTGTATCTGTAGATAGATTTACTGCTGCTGTAATTTTAATAACCAGTGTGACACAAAATTGCTGTGTCAGCTTACCTTTACTATCAGCCAAATCTGGAACTAATGAAGAGTCGTTTGAGGTATCCATTGGCTGAATGTCCCGCAACACCTGTTTGTCTGTGGGTCCATACAGAGTGGGTGGTGTCTTGGCTGCAAACAGACACGGTTGATATTAGCTGTGGAGAAGTTGCCACTAATCTTTCTTGTTCAATCAGGTAAGACATACACACAATTATTCTAAATTGAGCCTTTAAAAAATATATATATTCTACAAACAACAAAAGTAACAGCCTAACCTAGTTAGATCAAAAGCAAAATACTGATGCTGGAAATATGAAATAAAAACAGAAAATGTTGGAAATACTCAGCAGGTCAGATAGCATCTGTGGAGACAGAAACAGAGTTAGCCATTTTTGAAAGGCTGCCAGCCCTGCAAACAGTATGCCATAACACAGAGTTCACCCCTTCTTCCTCCCAGCCCCCATCAGAGTTCAGCCCTTCCCCCCTACCCATCACAGTGCAGAGTTCTCCCCTTCCCTCCCCATACCGACCAGAGTGCAGAGTTCACCCCTTCCCCCCAAACCCCCCACCACCACATCAGAGTGCAGATTTCACCCCCCCCCCACCCCCGCCATACTCATCAGAGTGCAGAGTTCACCCCTTACCCCCAACCACCACATCAGAGTGCAGATTTCACCCCCCCCCCCCTCCATACTCATCAGAGTGCAGGGTTCACCCCTTCCCCACCTCGGTAGTGTCAGCTTTCCCTGAATGGGAAAATGAAGGTGCATGAGTGCCGCTCGTCACTCTGAGCATCAGGAAGTGAAGGTAAGATGGCTGTGGTTTCTATTTTAATTCATGCAAACATGTAACTTAAATATGCTAAGTCGGGTCTCATCACAGAGCGGCAGAGGGACCACCACGGAGCTTCCCCACCACCGGGAAGATCGGGCCTGACAATCCCAGCATCAGTCCCATGGCGGCCACTGCCACTCCGATTTTCCGCCACCACAGAACCCGACGTCAGGCTGGGAACAAACTCCAGCCTGCTGTATCCCAAAATCTTACTTTCTGAAAAAATATGAAGGCATACTTATGAAGACTTATGGGATAATTAAGAAGACATATGGGATATTTTTCTCTACTAGTCAAGGTATAGAATAGAAGAGCAGTGAGGTATGCTTGATCTGTATGAAACACTAGTTAGGCCACAGCTAGAGTATTGTGTATAGTTGTGGTCACTACATTACAGAAAGGATGTGATCGAATTAGAGAGCATACAGAGGAGATTTACGAGGATACTGCCAAGAATGGAGAATTTTAGCTATGAGTTAAGACTGAAAAGGCTGGGTTACTTTCTTTGTCATTTGGTACCCCTTTCATTTTCCATGGACATTACTTTCTTTCCATTCAAGTACTAGTCCCTTCCTGGATATTTTGTCCCCATGTGAAGCACTTTGCATTTCTCTACATTCAATTTAATCTGCCATCTATCTGCCTAATTCCCAAGGATATTCAAATCCCATGTAGCTATCCTGCTCAGCTGATGGGGAGCTTTAATTGAGCAGAGCAGAGAGGTCAATAACCAGGGGGCATAGATTTAATGTAATTGTTAGAAGGATGAAAGGGAGGTTGAGAGAAATGTTTTTTTTTTGGTGGGGGGGGGGTTCTGGAATTTACTGCCTGAAAGAGTGGTAGAGGCAGAAACCCACATTGAATTTAAATAGTACTTGGATATGCTCTTGAAGTGCCGTGACAGACCAAGAGATGGAAAGTGGGATTAGGCTGGATAAATCTTTATCGACCAGCACAGACACAATGGACTGAATGGCCTCCTGTGATATAGTACTTTATAAAATCATAGAAATTGTCTAATTTGAATGAATCGATGCTAACTACTTCCATTGTTTCCTGAGGTAGCCTGTTCCATAGACTGACCACTTGCTCACTGAAATATTGGGCAAAATTTTAAGGGGGCTGTGGTGACAGGCTGGGAGGTGGGTGGGATGAGGGGGGAGCAGACAAAATGGCATGGGGTGGCATCGAGCAGCGTCCTGATGTTGTCCTGCCCCCATACCATTTTGTTCATGTTTGGCACCGTGGTGGATAGGAAGTCCGCTGTCAGAGGCGCCTGCCACCACATGGAGACACTGCCCGGTGTCTCCTGCCTGGCTACCTCCTAGTGAGCTCACTGGGGTTGGGGGTGGTCCTCCTGATCAGGCACCCTGTGGCCATGGAGGGCCGCCATCCTCCCATCAGTAAGGCCGCCATCCTCCCATCAGTAAGGGCCCCACCCTCTCCCCCCGCACCCCTTTCTGAGGCCTGCCTGAGCAGCCCCAGTGAGCCTAACCCCACTCACCTGTCTTCTGGGGCCTCCTCCATGGTTGCTAGACCTCCTGCAGTACCAGCAAAGGCCACTGCTCCCAGTGGCGCTACTAGGACTGCAGAGCTGCCGGCCCTGTAATTGGCTGGTTTGGAGTCCACTAGCTTCATTAGCTTTGTAACAGCTGCACATTTAGCTACTTTGCTTGTGAGTATTTGCTGCAGATCATTTATAAAGTTATTAAACAAAGCTGCTGACAATGTCTGTACTGCTATCTTTTGGCTTCCACTGGTCAACCAATTACATATCCATTACAAATTATTTCCACTGAATGCCACTTTATTTATTTTCAGCACCAGCCTTTCAAGAGGAATTGAATCAACGGTCTTACTGAAAGCCAAGTACCTCACATCCACTCCCTTACCCTTTTCAAGCTCCTTTGTAATACCTTCAAAGATAGCCAGTAAATTAGATTGGAAAGACCTCCCATTCATGAACCCATATTGGCTACTTTTGTGATTTTATTTTTATCCAGATGCTCCATGGTCTTATCTTTAGTAAGGGTTTCCATAACTTTACCCAAAATTGATGTCAGACTCACTGGAGTAACATTGGCCTTTGTCTAGTTACCAGGCACCTTTCCAGTATTCAGTGAATTCTGGAGGATTTGTAGCAGAGTACCTGCAATTTCCTCCCTTATTTTCTTAAGCATCCTTGGAAGGATCTTATCTTCAAAAATACTTCATTTGCTGTTAAGTGCTTTGAGACATCCTGAGGTTGTGACAAGTGCTATACAATCGCAAGTTTTTCCTTTTATATTAGTTGAAATGCTACCTGTGAGTTGGTATGGGCTTCTTGAACCAGAACTGCCAGGAGAACTATGATAGTTGATGTTGCTTGGTGACTGGGGGAAAGTGTTGGGTGAGGGAATGTAAGGGGGATTTATTTGTTGATGAAAAGAGCTTGGGAAGGTAACATTGTGTGGCATCAAAGGTTCATTCTGAGTTGGCAGAGGTACATTGCGAAACTTGACAAGTTGTGGGCTGAATTCACTGTGACGTGGCACAAGCACAGGTGGCAGCACTGTAAGAGAACACAAGTTCAGATGTCGAACAGGTTTCAAACATAAACTTTCTCTTTATCACAACAAAATCATTTAACATTAACCACAGCCAGTAGCAGGTTACCAGTAATTCTTAGTTTTAATTCTGTACCTGTGTTTGAACAAAGGACAGCAATTTGTAACAGTCAAAAATTCTATCACAACTTTACTTGTAGCATTTTTTATCTTTGCATCCCCACCCTTCCCACCCTCTCCCCTTCAAACACTGGCACAAATATGCCCAATTCCCTGAAGCAGAAGAGCTAAATAGTAATTCCTTCTTTTAACTCTTAGTCTGCTGGCAGTTTCAGGGAACTTCCCTAGGTCAGTCCAACCAGTAAGTTTTTCGTTGAAGCAGTAATGCTGAAAGGTGGCCAACTTTTCATTGGGCAGGTTGTGTTTGTGATAAACTACCCTCAGCTGTTGGTGGACAGTTCTAACAGGCCTGCTTGTTCCCATGTCGATTTCTAACCAATTTTTTTTTTTTTGACAGCCATACTCATTCTTTTATCTCCAATTTTCTCTCCGCCTCTCCTAACCTGAACTGGGGTCCAGTTCAACAGGCAAGGAGCAATTATTCATTTTCAAGTTGGGAGTGTTAGCAGGCTGTCCAACTGTGGAGGACATCACTGCGGCCAGTCATTATTCAAATAAAAATAAGGTGTCTCCCATTTAAGACAGCGATGGGGAGAAATTTTTTCTCTCAGAGGGTTGTGAGTCTGTGGCACTTTCTTTGCTGGAGAGTGGTGGAGGCAGGGTCATTGAATGTTTTTAAGGCAGAGGTAGACAGATTCTTGACAAACAAGGGAGTCAAAGGGTATCGGGGGTAGGCAAGAAAGTAGAGTCAAGTCCACAAACAGATCCACCATGATCTTTTATTTTTATTTATTTTATTTAGAGATACAGCACTGAAACAGGCCCTTCGGCCCACCGAGTCTGTGCCGACCATCAACCACCCATTTATACTAATCCTACACCAATCCCACATTCCTACCACATCCCCACCTGTCCCTATATTCTCCTACCACCTACCTATACTAGGGGCAATTTATAATGGCCAATTTACCTATCAACCTGCAAGTCTTTGGCTGTGGGAGGAAACCGGAGCGCCCGGCGAAAACCCACGCAGACACAGGGAGAACTTGCAAACTCCACACAGGCAATACCCAGAATTGAACCCGGGTCGCTGGAGCTGTGAGGCGGTGGTGCTAACCACTGCGCCACTGTGCCGCAGAATGGCGGAACAGGCTCAAGGGGCCGAATGGCCTACTCCTGCTCCTTGTTCGTATGTATGTTCACCTGATACACTTCCAGTGGGAAACACTGTGTAATGATCAGGGTTGGAAACCGGCAGCAGATGTTGCTCCTATTTCAGGGGCACAGTGGTCAATTGTAGGTGAACATAAAGGAAAGTTCTGGGTGATTCTACATATATTAGGGCATCTGACAAAGTGCTTCTTTAATCAGAAAAGCAAATAAGGTTACTAGACCAACAACCTGAACAAGACAATATAGGAAATTAATCAAAATTATTCTGAGCTATTACATACAACTGTTCCCCCGTCTCAGGAATCTTGTGCATTAAGTGCCCATTTACAAAATTGACATTTACCTGTGACATGCTCAGTTATTTATCAGTTTTAAGCACTGTGCACACTTTCATTATTTAAGTACACATAATGCCATTTCTGGCTCTAAGTACTGCACATAATTCCAACACAAGAGAGATTGAAATTAGCTCTTAAAAGATCAAGTTATTTATTATTCTAACTGTACAGAATTATTTGTTATTTATCAGAGAAATAACCATTTGAAGACTGAACATCCTTTGAAGTTTTTCAAACTATAAGCATATTAGCTACAATAGTCACGCTACATCTACTAAGATTTCTGTAACGTTTCTAAAGCTGAATAGCATAAAATTGAATTACGAATATTCTTTCTTAGCAATCTCTGCAAACAATTAAGGTCTTCCCAGAAATACTGTCACTTATAACATCAATGTAGGAAAGTTGCAATAGTCCTCAACAACAATAATATAACTTTAACAATAATTCCTGCAGTTCTCAGTTGATGAGCTCTCAATCTCAGCTCTGTTATCTTAGTACATAAAGGAAGAATAACTTAAATGTTGAGTCTCCCAACCTGCTTTAGGTCATCTTCCATTGGTAAGTTACAAAGCAGTGACAATGAAAACCTGGGAAAAGTTCACTTTCCTGTGCTTTCAACCAGGGATGAATGGTAACACAAAGCAAAAATATTAAAAATATCCCAAGCAGGTAGGCCCATGATACTTAGCAATAGCACTTTGAGCTGTGGTGTTCTTCATTACCAGTTACAAAGGATTGATAGTGCCAAGCACAGTATGATCTGCCTGGGACATCCTGATCCTCCCAGCTGAAAATAGTCCTTGAAAATGACATACCTTTTATGGGAGTGGAAATGTTTGAAAAAAGACACAGGTACCTGATACAGTTTGGGGTCTGGTAATTGGCCTCTTTTTAAACTGAGCGTCAAAAATCTTGTTTTCAGGAGGCGATAGAAAGCTGGGAAGTAATTCTCAGGAAACATTTGCTCTGTGTGTGCTTGACATTGGTCGAAGTGACTGTGTCTCAGAATATTTCTGGTAACTGAAGGTTAGAAACCAATCCTGCAAATTCATTGAAACTTTTTTTATTAAGCTGAGCACATGCAATTTCCCTCCCACGCCCTCCCCAAAATAATCCAATTACTGCAAAGCTCAATTCCACCCCTATCCACATTTTGTACAGTTTTGGCCACCTTAAATAAGTTGGAACTGAAATTGCAACAAGTAGCACTTTGCAGGAACAATTTCCACGGCCACGGTTAAATCTGCTTTGTCCCATTCCTACAGACAAGAAAACTTATGGATGCAGAAAGTAAAAGTCGATGGATTCATTTAGTTACTAATAAGAACCATGAACCAGGCAGGAGCAAATTGAATCTTTAACAGCTGAATGTGCCTTGAAGCTCAGTTAAATGTGATAATCTTTGCTGGTGTTTTTACTACTTAAAAGCACCTTTAAAAAAAACATTTAAAAAGATTATATTGAATGGTCTGTTGCTGTTGCAAGAAATTATTAAATACACTACCAAGCTTAAAATAAATTAAACAAAGTATGTGCTAATAGCTTACCCAGCAGATTTTTCCAAAAAGGTTCTCTTCACATACAGAGACCAAAATTATTGTTTCACAATACACTAACTCCAGTAAGCATGAAATTACAAGCATGGATACTACTAATTAAATGCTCATATATAATAGATGTTTTGGTGCAAAATAGTAATAACATTGCACAACAAATAGTATTTATTGCAGATTGCATTTAACAGTAACATGATTTGATACTTAATTGTCATTCTTTGCAACAGAATTTGTTGATCATGATTGCTCTTGAGATTGACCAGATGGTCTTTGGAGACATGTCATCATAGGTTCAAAACAGATACATTAATTTTTGGTTGCAAATGTTATTAAATGGGATACCTGACAACATTTAATTGTAATTATAAAATTTAAACCTTACCTGCAGGCTTTCTGTTGTGGCCTCTTACTGCATGCAGGTATTCAAAATAAACATACATTTGTTTTAGGCAATCGGACAATCACACAACTAATTCCACCAGCCACTGCGTGAATCCTAGAATAACTAGGAAACACTTAGCTGCAACTCCAAGATGGCAGGCTTTATATAAAGATAGACCAGTACTCAATGAATGAGTTTTTAAAAAAGGACACGTTTTTGCTTACATTAGATTATAGGCTTGCAATCATTAAGACAGGTTTAATAGTACTCCGAATTAAATCTCCAGGGCAGTAGGTGAACTGGATTAAAGGAACTACCACAATTACATACCTGGCATTTCCACCCTCCTGTAATGATATGGGTTAATGCATACTTCTTTCTGCTTTGAGCCAAATGGGAACTCACAATACTCAAGAGGCTTTAATTCATGGTGGGACTGTAAATCTGGCCATCGCCATACCCTGCAGTAAATAACATGTGGTAAACCTTTACGATGAGACACTTGTAATCTCCCATCCAAAGATCTTGGAATAGTGACACATTTGCTGAGTTGCCCTGGTGAGCTGAGGGCTTTTTCCAGTTCCTCCATTGCCCCTTTCTTTTTCTTCAGCTTTTTCACGAGCGAGTCTACAGCCTTTTCAGCCCATTTTTCCTCCTCGTCTCCTTGTTTCCACCCCAGAAGTCTTTTCACTGCAGGACTTGTGAAGGAAAACAAGCTAACCATAGTCATCATTGAAAGTACAGAGGAGGTGCTTTTTTTAAACAGTTAGGAAGTATGAAAAAATGTCATCGTCGAGGCCTCCAAAGCCCGTGGAGTTTGATAACCATCCAGGATAAAATTCCAGTGATATTTGGAGGTCAGCCACAGCAAATCTCTTCAGTGCTCCGAATGTATAGCTGGCCACTGGGAAAATCTGAGAAGCTTCCAGAAATGAATGCCTTTCTTCTGTAGTCAGATGCCAGCTGCTATTAATTTCACCTGTTAGAATAATACACAACCATATTAAAGATCAGATAGCTAATGACTATCCCTTTAGAAGGCATCATTATTTTCGTTTAGTTTATGTTTCAATGTTATAGTAATTGTTATGAAATGCAAAGCTACCCTCTTTTGCCAGTGTAAAAAAATGTATATACATACCTACACATATACATAAATATACACGTACACTTACACACACTCAGCCAAGATCTGACAGTGTTACAATATACAATTTCAGTGACAAAATGTGGAATATTTGATTACTGCAATGTCTAATTACTGCACTGTTTCTGCAATTAGAGGCTGCTGGCAAATGATGCAAACACAAAAACAACTTGAGAGTCAAAAATCATATAGTGAAACCTGTAAAATTACAGATGCCTTAAGGACTGGCAGCAGCTGTCCTTTTGCAGATGTCCTTATTTTCAAAATGGTCATTGTATGTACTGTAAATTTTTTTAGTAGAATGGGAACTTACTTACCCAGCATCCATAGCAGCAGCAAAACCACTCTATCCCTAGGATAGCGCCATGAACAAAAAACATTCATTCAATCACAAGAGATAAGAGCTGTTTCTCTGCCACTGTGGATGCTGGGTAAAGAGCTCTCCAATCCATGAAAGCTATTTCTTTCACAAAACCTGCTCCCACCTGGCGCTGACCTGCATACCCTGTATCTTAAGTTACAAAATGGTTTGGTGCATTGAAGGCCATCCGTAGTTCTAATTTGGGAATATCCTCATATACTTTACCATATAAGTTATTTGGGTCTCTCGATAAGTGACAATTTTATGCAGATGTCTATTTTTACAGGTTTTACTGGACTACAGCACACAACCTTCAGCTATTATACTCAAATTCTGCAGACAGCCAATGAAAACTAGCAATGTTGAGAAGAAAAATTGAAAATGTGCTTGGAAGTTTCAAGAAACAAATGATTAGAGGTATATGGTGTCATGGAACCAATATTGACAGTTGACTTTATTTGTTGCATGCAGTGTTAAAGTTGATTGCTTTTGATCTCACACACAGTATTTCTTTCCTTCTTTCCAGAAGATAGTGATGGTGTAGTGGCAATGTCACTGGACTAGTAATGCAAAGACCAGGCTAATGCTGTGGGGGCATGGGTTTGAATCCCACCACAGCAGATGGCGAAATTTGAATTCAATTAATAAATCTGGAATTAAAAGCTAGTCTAATGGTGACCACATTTGTTGTAAAAACACTAATGTCCTTTAGGGAAGGAAATCTGCTGTCCTCACCTGACCTACATGTGACTCCAGACCCACAGCATTGTGGTTGACTCTTAAATGCCCTATAAAATGGCCTAACAAGCCAGTCAGTTCAAAGGCAATTAGGGATGGACAATCAATCCTGGCCTAGCACACATCCCACAAAATAAATATATTTATAAAAAAAAAATTCAAAGCTGCCTCTCAAGCAATTCAGAACTGGAAAATATGCTTCTTTACATTAGCACACCCCAGTAAATTAATACTCAACTGAATAATTTGAACACTGCACATTAAAATGATTATAGAATATAGGAATAGGCCATTCAGCCTTTTGAGTTCATCCCACCATTCAAACAGATTATGGCTGATCTGTACTTCAATTCCATTTACCTGCCTTTGATCCCTGTACCCAATAAAAAGCTATTCATCTCAGTCTTGAAATTTTTAATTGACCACAGCTTTTTTTGAGAAGATAGTGCTATATTTCTACTACCCATAGTGTGAAAAAATGTTTCATTATTCCACTCCTGAACGATCAAGCTCTAATTTTAAGATTGTTCTGGATTCACTACTGGAAGAAACAGTTTTCCTGTATCTACTCCATCAAATCCCTTTTTATTTTACACACCTTCCTCAACCTTCTAACTTCAAGGAAGACAACTCAAGTTCATACAACCTGTCATTGCAATTTAACCCTTTAAGCTCCAGTACCATTCTGCTGAATCTGCACTGTACCCTCTCCAAGGCCAACATATTCTTCCTGAGATGAGGTGCCCAAAACTGAACACAGTATTCCAGAGAGTGGTTGACCTCACACCTCCATACGTGGCGCTGGATTTTGTAGTCTTGCCGCCAGGAATGGCGGCTGGTGTGGAACATGGCAGCCATCCCCCATAGGACCCTCGCCACCGGGATTAGATACAATAAACATAATGAGAAAGGAGGTACTAGAGGGTCTGACATCCTTGAAAGTGGATAAATCGCCAAGGCCAGATTGCATCCCATGTTGTTAAAGGAAGTCAGGGAGGAAAGAGCGGATGTGCTGACGATCATCTTCAAATCCTCACTAGACACAGGAGAGGTAGCAGACGATTGGAGGTCTGCGAACATTGTACCATTGTTTAAAAAGGGTGTGAGGGATAGGCCAAATACCTATAGGCCGGTCAGTCTGACCTTGGTGGTGGGTAAATTGTTAAAATCTATTCTGAGGGACAGGATAAACTGCCACTTAGAAAGGCACAGATGAATCAGGGATAGTCAGCATGGATTTGTTAAGGGAAAGTCATGTCTTACTAACTTAATTGAGTTTTTTGAGGAAGTAGCAAGAAGGATTGATGAGGGTAGTGCAGTGGAGGTGGTCTACATGGATTTTAGTAAGGCATTTGACAAGGTCCCACATGGCAGACTGCTGAGTAAAATATAAAGTCCATGGGATACAAGGAAATGTGGCAGGTTGGATCCAGAATTGGCTGAGTGACAGGAAACAAAGGGTAGTAGTTGACGGATGTTTTTGTGAATGGAAAGCTGTTTCCAGTGGTGTTCCACAGGGCTCAGTGTTGGATCCCTTGCTGTTTGTGGTCTATATTAACGATTTGGACTTAAATGTGGGAGGCATGATTGGGAAATTTTCTGATGACACAAAAATTGGCCATGCAGTTGATAGTGAAGAGGATAGCCGTAGACTCTAGAAAGTTATCAATGGTTTGGTTGAGTGGGCGGAAAAGTGGCAAATGGAATTCAATCCAGATAAGTGTGAGGTTATGCATTTGGGGAGGCCAATTAAAGCGAGGGAATACACAATAAATGGAAGGATATTGAGAGGAGTAGAAGAAGTGAGAGTCCTTGGAGAGCATGTCCACAGGTCTCTAAAGGTGGCAGACAGGTAGAAAGAGTGGTGAAGAAGGCATATGGAATGCTTTCCTTTATTGGCTGAGGTATAAAATTCAAAAGCAGAGATGTAATGCTGGAATTGTATAAATGCTGGTTAGGCCTCAGTTGGAGTATTGCATACAGTTCTGGTAGCCACATTACAGGAGGGATATAAAAGCAAAATACTGCAGATGCTGGAAATCTGAAATAAAAACAAGAAATGCTGGAATCACTCAGCAGGTCTGGCAGCATCTGTGGAAAGAGAAGCAGAGTTAACATTTCGGGTCAGTGACCCTTACAGGAGGGACATAGTTGCTCTGGAGACAGTACAGAGGAGATTTACAAGAATGTTGCCAGGACTCGAAGGTTGCAGCTATGAGGAAATATTGGATAGGCTAGCACTGTTTTCCTTAGAACAGAGGAGGCTGAGGGGTGACTTAATAGAGGTGTACAAAATTATGAGGGGCCTAGATTGAGTAAACAGGAAGGACCTGTTTCCCCTAGCAGAGAGGTTAATTACCAGGGGACACAGGGTAGAAGGATTAGAAGGGACATAAGAAAAAGCGTTTTCACCCAGAGGGTGGTGGGTGTCTGGAATTCACTGCCAGGAATGGTGGTGGAGGCAGAAACCTTGAATTCTTTTAAAAAGTACCTGGACATGCACCTGAAGTGCTGTAACTGGCAAGGCTGTGGATCAGGTGCTGTGGTCCTTGGCTATGCACAATCCCACATCCCTTGAGGTGGCAGCATATCAGTATACAGTTGAGAGGAAGCGACCCTGGATGATACACACCAGATAGCCAGGCAGTGAAGGATAGAACTGGAGCCTAGTCTTTACATACTTATAAGCTTTTATTTACAGAGATACACATTACAAACATGCACGTCCAAACCCAAACAATACAATTTCAGTCTATTCCTATATATAGGAGCACAAGTGAATACCCAGTTAATGCCCGCCTGAATACAATTAAACATCCAATTAATACACAATTAACACTGGGTGTCCTCAACATTGACTCTGGATCCATGAGGTCTCATGGCATTAGGTAAAATATGGGCAAGGAAATCTCCTGCTGATTCCCACCTGTCCCATCCCTCAGGTGATGTATCAGTACTCCTCCATGTTGAACACAAGGGCACAAAATGTATTCTGGGTAGGGGACTTCAACATCTGTCATCAAGAGTGGCTGGGTAACACCACTACTGACTGAGCTGTGTGAGACGTGAGGATATAGCTGCCAAACTGGGCCTGTGGCAGTTGGTGAGAGAAACAAGATAAGGGAAATGCCTACTTGACCTTGCCCTCACCAATCTACCTATTGCGGATGCACCTGTCCATGACAGTATTGGTAGGAGTTACCTCTGCACAGTCCTTGCGGAGACGAAGTTCCATCTTCACATTGAGGATACCCTTCATCGTATTATGTGGCACTACCACTGTGCTAAATGGGATAGCGTCAGAACAGATCTAGCATTTCAAAACTGGGCATCCATGAAGCGTTGTGGGCCATCAGTAACAGCGAGAGAATGACTAATCACCTCCCCTTGACATTCAATGGTATTACCATTGTCAAGTTGGGTGATCAGCAGTATAGTGGGAATAGGAATGAGGGAACAGGAGCTGGGTCTCATGGACAAGATGAGTTCAGAGAGGGCCTGAGGGGAGATAGGAAATAAAATAGATTTATTCCAAATAAAATTTGAATGTTTAATTTATAAACTGTCATGTTAGTAGTATTGGACAATAGACCCTCTCTACAAGAACAACTTGCAACTATAGAGTACCTTTAACATTCAAAATTGCTTCACAAAGGCTTAAGGGGAAAAAAAGGATACCAAACTAAGGAAGATGTTCGGAGAGTTGACTAAATCATTGATCTAAGAGGTGGTTTTAAGGAGTGTTTTAAAGGAGGAGAGGGAAGTAGAGTGACAGAGAGCTTTAGGGAAGCAATTCCAGAGTTGAGGACCTCCTAGGTGGCTGAAAGCAGGGCTGCCAATAGTCGGATGAAGAGACTGGGAAGGTGAGAGTTAGAGAAGGTTACAGAGATCAAGAGAGGAGAGGCCATGAATGGAATTAAACATAGATTAGAAATTTAAATTTTGTGGTTGGGAGATTGGGACCTAATGCAAGAATGCAAGGATAGGGATGATGGGTAAGTGGGACTTGTGCAATAGGATGCCAGCAACTGAGTTTTGTATGAGTTGAAGTTTACAGGAAGTAGAGAATGGAAGGCTGGCCAGGAGATCTTGGAATTGTTGAATTTGGAAATAACAAAGGCATGGAATAGTTTCAACAGTAGATAGTCTGAGGGAAAGGCAGAGGTAGGCAATGCTATGGAGGTGGAAGTCTTTGTGATGGAGAGCATATAGGGTTAAAAGCTCCGCTCTGGCTTAAACAGAATACCGATGGTGAGAACCATCTGGTTTAGCCTGAAACAGTGATAACAGTTCTGATGAAAGGTCACAGACCTAAAACATTAAGTCTGCTTCTTTCTCCACAAATGCTGCCAAACTTGCTGAGTATTTCCAGCACTCTGTTTTTATTTCAGATTTCCAGCATCCGCAGTATTTTGCTTTTATATTAGCCTGAAACAGTGCCTGGGGAGGGGGATGGATTTGTTGGAGAGGGTACACAATTAGTGGTATGGGCTGAAAATGATGGCTTTGGTCTTCCCAGTGTTTAACTGAAGGAAATTGGGGCTCACCCAAGACAGATAAGTCATGTGACAATGCAGACACTGGAAGGGGGTCAAGAAAGGTCACGGAGAGATGGAGCTGAGTGACACCAGTGTATATATGGTAGCTCACTCCTTGTTGGTGGATGATGTCCCCGAGAGACAGCATGTAGAGTGTGGCGGTAGAAAGAGAAGCCATCAGAAGAGATGCTCTCTCTACAATTAGATAAGAAATCGAGCACAGTGCCACCAACCTGGACAGCAGAGGAGAGGTTTTGAAGAGGATGGTGTAGTTGACTCTGTTAAAGGCGGAGGTGGATGAGCAGGCAAAATAGGCTGTTTCTTTACTTCAGGAAGGTCCTGATTGGAGGGATTCAAACAGGGAGTTGTAGGAGAAATGGGCATGATCTGTGAGGTGACAACACATTCAAGGGCTCTGGCGAGGAAAGTGAAGCAGGAACTGAGTTGGTAATTAAATGAGATGGTCATAGGGAGATACAAGAAGGGAGATGATGACAGCAGCTTTGGAAGGGGGAGCGATAGTGCCTAAGGAGATGGAACCATTTACGACGTCAAATTTGGGAATAACTTAAAATATTGCACAGGCATTTTGTATACTGTCACAAAAAGGATATAAGAGCAATGATATAGAAAACAGAACATTAGCATTAGGACTAGTGTGTATTGAATTGTAGATGTTTCAGAGAGTTATGGTGTTGTAAGCCAGTCAGTGGAGATGGGTCATTCACAAAATAATGTAATTTGCTCCACCCCCACCTAATTACCAATCATGTAATAAAATTACATGATTGATCTTTTTCAGTTAGAATAAATGTAGTGATTTTTAGCACATGACTGTATTTGGTACAAATACATATTGCACAATACAGTGTTTAACACAGCTTGAGTAACCTGCTAAAAGCTATCTATATACAATACCAAATTCTGTTCCAAATACCAGCAGATCGAGCAGTGAAATAAAGAAAGATTTGCATTCATATAGAATGTATCAAGACCTCAGAATATCCCAAAGAGCTTTACAGCCAATGAAGCACTTTTGTAGAGTAGTCACTGTTGTAATGCAAGAAACATGTCAGCCAATCTGTGCACAGCAAGCTCGCCCAAAGAGCAATGTGATAATGACTCAGGTAATCTGTTTTAGTGATTGAGAGATAAATAATGGCCAGAACACTGGGGATAACTCCCCTGCTGTTCTTCAACTCCCCTGCTGCCACTGGATCTTTTAAGTCCACCTGAGAGAGCAGAGGGGCCCTTGGTTTAATGTCTCATCCAAGAGACAAAACCTCCGACAGTGCAGCACTCCCTCAGTACGGCCCTGAAGTGTCAACCTGGATTTTTGAGCTCAAGTCTCTGTTAAAGGACTGGAGCTCACAACCTTCTGGCTCAGAGGGGAGAGTACTACCAACCAAGCCACAGTTGTGCATGTACCATGGCTGTTGTGTGCACAAGGACTTATAACTGGAGGAGATGGCTGAGAAAGGTAGGGTGAATCCAGGATAGGGTTAAGCCATGAAGTTATTTGAAAGCAAGGACAAATCCAAAAATTACTTCATTGGTGGCTTCAAGAGAATGGTGGTGATGGCACCAAAGTCACAGAGGATGTCATTTGTGGCTTTGATCAGGGCTTTTTCAGTAATTTGGCTGGAGCAGAAACCTGATTGGAGAGTTTCAAACATAGAGTTGTGGGAAAAATTGGCATGGATATGGGAGGCAATAACACATTCAAGAACTTTGGAGAGGAAAGCAAGGTTCTTTGAGGACAGAAGGGAGGAATGCAGTGGAACAGAAGGTTTCAATTTAAGTGACAAAGAAGTCCATGAGCTCCTCACAATTGTTGATGGAGGTAAGGATGGAGGGGACAAGGGAGCGGGGACTACAAAATTGTTGACATTTACTGCTTCCTAAAACATCTACAATTTGCAAAGCCATTTGAAAATGCCTGTTTGACAATATAGCGAAGGTAGATGAAAATGAAAGCCACATTACATATGAACGTATGAATTAAAAGCAGGAGTAGGCCACTCGGCCCCTCGAGTCTGCTCCACCATTCAACAAGATCATGGCTGATCTGATTGTAACCTCTACATTCCTGCCTACTCCCAATAACCTTTCACCCCTTGCTTATCAAGAATCTATCTACCGCTGCCTTAAAAATATTCAAAGTCTCTGCTTCCACTGTCTTTTGATGAAATGAGTTCCAAAGACTCATAACCCTCTGAGATAAAAAAATTCCTCCTCATCTCTGTCTTAAATGGGCGACCCCTTATTTTTAAACAGTGACCCTGAGTTCTAGATTCGCCCACAGGAGGAAACATCCTTTCCACATCCACTTTGTCAAGACCCCACAGGACCCCTTATATGTTTCAATCAAGTCGCCTCTTACTCTTCTAAACTCCAGTGGATGCAAGCCTAGCCTGTCCAACCCTTCCTCACAAGACAACCCACCCATTCCAACTATTAGTCCAGTAAACCTTCTCTGAACTGCTTCCAGCATATTTACATCCTTCCTTACATAAAGAGACCAATGCTGTACACAGTACTCCAGATGTGGTCTCACCAATGGCCTGTATAACTGTAGCATAACCTCCCTACTTTTGTATTCAATTCCCCTTGCAATAAATAATAACTTTTTTTATTTACATTTTTAAAATTTTATTTAGAGATACAGCACTAAAACAGGCCCTTCGGCCCACCGAGTCTGTGCCGACCATCAGCCACCCATTTATATTAATCCTACATAAAGCTAACTTTCTATTAGCTTTCCTAATTACTTGCTGTACCTGCATACTCACCTTTTGCACTAGGACACCCAGATCCCTCTGCATCTCAGAGCTCTGCAATCTCTCACTATTTCAATAATATGCTTCTTTTTTATTCTTCCTGCCAAAATGGACAATTTCACATTTTCCCACATTATATTCCATTTGCCAAATCTTTGCCCACTCACTTAACCTATCTATATCCCTTTGTAGCCTCCTTCCGTCCTCTTCACAACTTACTTTCCTATTTGCGTCATCAGCAAACTTAGCAACCCTACCTTCGGTCCCTTCATCCACAAAGTCAATCTTAAATTAGCAAGAAACCGATGTTACTTCCCTGTGCTGATATCATGCCCTCAACACCTGTTACATAAAACTGATGTTGGACTGTTGTTTGTGACTGTGGACAGATCTGTGTCATCAGTCTCCAGGCGACAGTGCCAGGAACTCATCTCTAAAATGTTGCATTAAAGCCACCTCCGTGCGTTAAAACCCAGCCTTCTCCAGAATATAAGACAACTTGCAAAACAGAACTGCAGCGAATTTAAACCAACAGAGGTTAAAAGCAGTGACCAACTGGTGAAGCTTTTTTGCTCCTACCTTATTCCTCTCGCACCAACTATCAAGGCCGGTGACACCCAGGCTGTAAATGACACCTTACTCCTGTAGTGCTGTTAAAACCTGGGAGAAAAATTACCAATATATATATATATATTGATGGGTTACCTTTAACTCGTTCAATAAAACATAAATTGATCATGACCAGCACCGGTAACTCAGAATGAAATCAACCAGTTAGCAACGTGTTTGATATTCTTCTCAAAAAATGCGTTAAAGGTTCAACTTACTGATCGTTTCCTCATACCCGAGGATCCTGTCAGCACCGTTCATGTGAGGATCTCATGGACAGCGAGAGAGAAGATTAAAGAGATACTTTTAATTACGAAAGGCAGAGGTGATAAGCTATAGCGACGAAAACTACACGAGGAACAGACAGTAAGGATTAGGGTCACCGAAAATCTTACTTCTCACAACCAAAGAAATTCTGTCACAGAGCACCACTGTCAGAGTCAGGAGTCAGAATCACTGAAGTGCCAAAGAGACAGTCAGTCTGAGTCTCAGCGCTATTCACAAGGATCAGTCTAAGAGAATGCCAATCAGGGAAAATCACAGAGCCGAAGTTACTTAGTGACATTCATAGTCAAGTCAGATAGTCACGGTCCTAATCGTAAAACCGCCAGTGTCAGAATCAAGGCTTAATGTTTGAATCTCAGCCATAGGTTTACTTCTGCAAAAGTCAGCGTCAGAAACATCCAGCGTTATGCCGTTCCTACACTCTGATTTTGGCACCAGTGCAGCACTGACATAGTCGTCATACCAAGGTCAAAAGTGCAGTGTTATGCTGCTGGTGCCAGCTCGGTCTCATCTATATTATAAGGGACGGGACACAACCTTAAAGAAGTTTTCTCAAATAGATTTGTTTTTGCATCTGTTGTGAAAACCACTTTGTATTATGATTACAACGAGATAGCCATCAATCAGTTCAAAGTTCGCAAACAGTACAAGAAGCCTGGAAATCGCAATAATTAAATATTTACGCGTGAATGTATCTGTGTACAGTTCTGGCCCTCCACTGTGGTGTGAATGGTGTTACCATCTGGTGAGGAGAGGTCAAAGGGCCCCCCCTCTTTTCCCTCTCCTTGTTTGACCACAACAGGTTTATTTCTTTTTGAAGTGGATATACTTGCCAATTCAGTGAGTGTTTAACTGTTTATGCACTGTGATCATAAAAATAACCAATCAGACAGGTTTGCTCGAGTTTAACAAAGAAAGAGGTTAGCTTTATAATACTTAAACTGATCTAAGTAAAATAATAAAATACGCACCGACTTACACACACATACACACACACTCGAAGTTCACACACACACACAAATAGGTTACAGTGTGGTGAAGGATAGATTGGTCAAAATAGAGTCCAGATAAATAAAAGGGGGTAGACAGTCTGTGGAGGGTAATGACTCAGCTGGCTTCAGGCTGAATTTGGTGATTGTGTGACTTTCCTTTGGTGGTCCTGAGGCTTTCGATTTGAAGATGTGGACGGCTGATTCGGTGGTTCTCCCAGAGACAGTAGTGTGGCTGATTTCTTTCAAAGAGTGTCTGTCGGCAGCAGGAGCAGCCCTGGGTGGCCATGGTCAGGAAACAGGGTTTGAAGCATGCAAGGTGGGTTTGAGGGAGCGGAAAGAAAATGAGACCCCACTTGGGTCTTCTCTTTTCAGCATCCATCTGCTTGTCTTCTTACTGCAGAGAAAACAGATGCTTAAGTACACAAATGGTGGGCCTGTCACATGACCCTTACCCAGTGAATCAAGCATGGCCATTACTAATGTATTCCCTCTTGCAACTTAATTAGTCCATGTCTAGGAATCTAGGGTCTCATTGTTCAAGTGATTAGGTTTGAGTGGTTCATCTCCATCAGTTGAATACCTCAGGTAATGACCTTGACACCTTGCTAATGGGAACAGGATAGGTGGTTCACTCAGATTCCCCGGTCATTGTCCTTGCTGGATGTGTGCAGACATGCTGTCACCATCTCAATGCATTGGAATGTGTAATATACAGTGATGCAAATTGGGGTAGCTATTTTCAGCTGCAAGCAGTGAGTCTCCTATAATTTCTGTTTTAAAAAAAAAATCAGTTCATATTTCCAGCCAGTGAATTAAAAATCATCATTAAACATCTTCAGTACAACAATGAAAGTTTTGCTTTTTGAAACCAGCTCTTCAAAAGCAAAGTTTTTTCCCTGTCTATTGCAAGTCTAACCAGGCTATCTCGCTTTAGTCCTTTGTCATTTCTCTTCGGCTCACTATCTGCTCTGACTCCCAAATGTCACACACAAACCTCCTTCATTGCTAATGCTGATCCCAAAAAGCTTGGTGCCAAATGCTCATATTGCCCTTAACTTAATAAAAGCCAAGTCCATCTAAGATTTGAATGCTGCTCCCATATCTTCTATGTAAATCAGGATTTAATAATTAGACTGCACCAAGCTTTACTTCTAATTGCAGTCCTGGGCAGTATACAAGGAGTCTCATATCGCCAGTGACACTCCATCCGTGACAACCTGTAACTTGTCCCAACGGCTGCAACTGGGAACGAGTTCTGCCCTGTCAAGGAGGCCCTCCCAACAGCAAAAGAAACTGGACACAACAGTTAAAGTTAATGCTGGAATGTTAACCTTTTCCTTCCTGAGTGAGAGGGAGGGTGCAACTCCTTCCCACCCCAGCCTCCTCTTTCTCCAGTTGCTCCTGTTACTGAGGCTGGCTTTGGTGAGGCTGGAGCTGCCAGCGAGGGCAGCCTCACCTGACCAGTCAGGCTTCACACTGCTGGGAACAGAACAACAACTAGCACACCATGCCTGCAACTCCAGATGCTTTGCCTAACAAACTTAAAGCAAAAAGATATTCCAGTATGCGTGTAACATGCAAGGATGTGAATTTGCTTGCGTGCCCTCCCACTCGTCCACCTTATCTTAGGTGGAAACACTGGAAAAATGGCATAAAGGTTTATCTGAGAATTTTTTCTGACATTTGCTAAAATAAAACTTCAAATTTAGTCAATCAGTAGAATGTTTTTATAGTGCCAGGTAATAGGATCAACCAATTTTTGGAGTCTTAAGTTTTAAGAAAACATTTAAGGGAGATTTTCCTCACCTGAACGCTCCAGGCTATCTAAGAGACTGTGGGTGGAATCTTATGCCCTTGGAAAAATTTTAGGCATGGGGACCATTTCCAGTTCCTGACCCTGTACGGATCAGTGTTGTGCCATCAGTTGGAATCTTCTTGGAAGCAGCCAATTAACAGGCAGCCTCCTTGTTTGCTGTCCAATAAGGACAGTGGGTGTGTTCCCGAGGTGGGAAGCCCAATTGGAGGACCCGAAGCTCTGGACGGATGGCAGTCCCACCAGAAGAGATGTTGCTGAGGCAGGTAGGGGAATGTGAGGATGCCTCAAAATGTCCTTGGAAGTCTGAATAATATTTGAAAAAACTGAGGCCCACTGCTTGTAGGGCCATCAGTGTGGAGGGGAAAGGTTATGGCCAAGGCTATAGCCTTTGTACTTTTGTGGCTCATTTATGGGGCCAGTGACAAGTGGCCCCAGTGGTCCTCCCGTCGGCTGCTGAGAGGCAGCCTCCAAGCTGTTGCCGGTCTCCTGACTCAGCGGGGATCCAGTCTGACTCTAGGAAGGTCCTGGCAGCATCAGCAACTTACCCCAGTTGGTTGCTTATTGGTCTAAGAGTGCTTGGAGGCTGGAACACGCTGGGGAGCTGACCCAACACACAAGTATCATATTTTGCTCCTGATCCTACTCCAAACCTGCCTCTGTGGGGCCAGGATGATCTCACCTTATAGTCCCACTTTTGACTCAGGGCATGAATTGGGCAGGCAGTGAACTGGAGTGATTAGACAGCCCCTATAATGTCACCAGCATGAGGCCCAGACGATTCCAACTCCTTATTTTGATGGCCCGGAGTTTGCTGTGGTAATGACTGCAAAACTATCAGTTAAACTGACAGCAACCTTGGGAGGTTGGACAGGCGCAAAATAAGGTGGAAATCCAGAAGTTGTTGTCAGTAGGTCTATGCTTCCCCACAGGGCTGTAGAGGTTCCCATGGACTTCAATCTCTCTTGCAATTATGAATTGATGAAACCTTCCAATCTAATGCTATTAATCTCGCCGTAAAAACTCTTCAAAATGTTACGCCTTGTTGAATGAGGTGTTACTGGAATTTTAGAGGCATACTAACTTCATAATTACTGCTAAACACCCACACTGGCCCTGAAAATCTAATTTACTATTTGTGGAATGTCAAATTTCTCCACAATGAAAAAGAAATTCCACATATTTTTTAAAACATTTTAAAAAAAATTTTCAAAGTCTGTTTATTTTTATTTTAGTTTCTATCTTAATACAGTTATGCATTTATTTCACCATCTGAAAATTTACATTTTTTTTTCATTCATTCATGGGATGTGGGCGCCACTGGCCAGGCCAGCATTTATTGCCCATCCCTATTTGCCCTTGAGAAGGTGGTGGTGAGCTGCCCTCTTGAACCGCTGCAGTCTATGTGAGGTAGGTACACCCACAGTGCTGTTAGGGAGTTCCAGGATTTTGACCCAGCGACAGTGAAGGAATGGCGATATAGTTCCAAGTCAGGATGGTGTGTGACTTGGAGGAGAACTTGCAGGTGGTGGTGTTCACATGCATTTGCTGCCCTTGTCCTTCTAGTTGGTAGAGGTCACAGGTTTGGAAGGTGCTGTCTAAGGAGCCTTGGTGCATTGCTGCAGTACATGCTGCTGCCACTGTGCGTCGGTGGTGGAGCAAGTGAATGTTTGTGGATGGGGTGCCAATCAAGGAGGCTACTTCGTCCTGGATGGTGTCAAGCTTCTTGAGTGTTGTTGGAGCTGCACCCATCCAGGCAAGTGTTCCATCACACTCCTGACTTGTGCCTTGTAGATGGTGGACAGGTTTTGGGGAGTCAGGAGATGAGTTACTCACCGCAGGAGTCCTAGCCTCTGACCTGCTCTTGTAGCCACAGTATTTATATGGCTACTCCAGTTCCTTGGCATCAGGTGGCAGGACTATATCTCCAACACAGAAGTCCTTGAAGCGGCCAACATCCCCAGCTTATACAAACTACTGAGTCAGCGGCGCTTGAGATGGCTTGGCCATGTGAGCCGCATGGAAGATGGCAGGATCCCCAAAGACACATTGTACAGCGAGCTCGCCACTGGTATCAGACCCACCGGCCGTCCATGTCTCCGTTATAAAGACGTCTGCAAACGCGACATGAAATCGTGTGACATTGATCACAAGTCGTGGGAGTCAGTTGCCAGCATTCGCCAGAGCTGGCGGGCAGCCATAAAGACAGGGCTAAATTGTGGCGAGTCGAAGAGACTTAGTAGTTGGCAGGAAAAAAGACAGAGGCGCAAGGGGAGAGCCAACTGTGCAACAGCCCCAACAAACAAATTTCTCTGCAGCACCTGTGGAAGAGCCTGTCACTCCAGAATTGGCCTTTATAGCCACTCCAGGCGCTGCTTCACAAACCACTGACCACCTCCAGGCGCGTATCCATTGTCTCTCGAGATAAGGAGGCCCAAAAGAACTCCAGTTCAGTTTCTGGTCAATGGTAGCCCCGAGGATGTTGATAGTGGGGGATCAGCGATGGTAATGCCATTGAATGTCAAGGGGAGATGATTAGATTCTCTCTTGTTGGAGATGGTCATTGCCTGGCACTTGTGTGGCACGAATGTTACTTGCCACTTATCAGCCCAAGCCTGGATATTGTCCAGGTCTTGCTGCATTTCTACATGGACCGCTTCAGTATCTGAGGAGTCGCGAATGGTGCTGAACATTGTGCAATCACCAGCGAACATCCCCACTTCTGATCTTATGATTGAAGGAAGGTCATTGATGAAGCAGCTGAAGATGGTTGGGCTTGAGGAACTCCTGCAGTGATGTCTTGGAGCTCAGATGATCGACCTCCAACAACCACAACCATTTTCCTTTGCATTAGGTATGACTCCAACCAGCAGAGAGTTTTCCCCCTGGTTCCCATTGACTCCTGTTTTGCTAGGCCTCCTTGATGTCATACTCAGTCAAATGCATCCTTGATGTCAAAGGCAGTTGCTCTCACCTCACCTCTTGAGTTCAGCTCTTTTGAACTAAGGCTGTAATGAGGTCAGGAGCTGAGTGTCCCTGGCGGAACCCAAACTGAGCTTCACTGAGCAGGTTATTGCTAAGCAAGTGCTGCTTGCTGGCACTGTTGATGACACCTTCCATCACTTTACTGATGATTGAGAGTAGACTGATGGGGCAGTAATTTGCCGGGTTGGACTTGTCCTGCTTTTTGTGTATAGGACATACCTGGGCAATTTTCCACATTGCCGGGTAGATGCCAGTGTTGTAGCTGTACTGGAACAGCTTGGCTAGGGGCGCAGCAAGTTCTGGAGCACAGGTCTTCAGTTCTATTGCCGGAATATTGTCAGGGTCCATAGCTTTTGCAGTATCCAGTGCCTTCAGTCGTTTCTTGATATCATGCGGAGTGAATCGAATCGGCTTAAGTCTGGCATCTGTGATGCTGGGGACTTCAGGAGGAGGCCGAGATGGATCATCAACACGGCACTTCTGGCTGAGGATTGTTGTAAATGCTTCTGCCTTATCTTTCGCACTGATCTGCTGGGCTCCCCCATCATTGAGGATGGGGATATTTGTGGAGCCACCTCCTGCAGTTAGTTGTTTAATTGTCCAACACCATTCACGGCTGGATTTGACAGGACTGCTGAGCTTAGATCTGATCCGTTGGTTATGGTATCGCTTAGCTCTGTCTATCGCATGCTGCTTGTGCAGTTTGGCATGCAAGTAGTCCTGAGATGTTGCTTCACCAGGTTGACACCTCATTTTGAGGTATGCCTGGTGCTGCTCCTGGCATGCCCTCCTGCACTCTTCGTTGAACCAGGGTTGGTCTCCTGGCTTGATGGTAATGGTAGAGTGGGGGATATGCCGGGCCATGAGGTTACGGATTGTGGTTGAGTACAATTCTGCTGATGGCCCACAGCGCCTCATGGATACCCAGTTTTCCATTGCTAGATCTGTTCAAAATCTATCCCATTTAGCACAGTGATAGTGCGACAAAACACGATGGACAGTATCCTCAAATATCAAAAGTGAAGGATTTAAAATGCTTTTAACTTCCTGATTTGCTGTGTGTGAATATTTCAATTTGATTGGTTGCCTACCTGCCACTGATATAACTGCTGCTGCATGTCAAGACATCCCCTTGACTTGGTACCAGATTTAAACTGCCATCGGGAAAGGAGAGGTTCCCGCCACAGAGATTGCAATATCTTTGTGGACACATTCTTTGAGGTCATCACTGATCACAAAATCCAAAATCTAATATAATTGCCAGATGGCCCACCAGATCACATCTGGAATTGGGCAGCCAACTAACATTATGTGCACAATTTCTGGTGGGATGCCTATATTAGTAAACAGAGATCAGACATTTACCAACAATCCAGAAGGTTATTAAGATCCAAGAGAAAAAGTAATTGGAAAGACAGAGAGAACAGCCTAAGAAAGGAAGTTTGTAGGTCTCTGAGAGATTGTTTTCTTCGGCAATTCTTTGCTTGTGCAAGTGGATAGCCACATGAATCACAAGGGCAACGTTATATATTGTTATATCATTCATAGAGTGTGAGGAAGTAATTAACTAGGAACTAATTATTAGGTGTGTGTTCCAATGTGCAAGATTGCTGGTTGCACTGGAGAGTCATGTGACACATAACACTACAAGCAGTCCTTACCAAGCAACATGGAAGCTGAATGAAATAAACAAAGAGCTCCAGCATTTCCAAATCTATAGTGTGATTATTTCTAACTTATGGGAACCAGGAGACATAATATGGTGGCAGCAGGTGTGTGTGAATAAGCCTAAAGCATTTTAAATGCATTTTGGGAAAAAATGACCCAAATTAGTGCCAGAGAGAGGGAGAGAAAAGACTGAGTAAATCGTGCAAAAACAAAAATGAACGCCAGCACAGCAATTAATATTTCCATAATGAATTGGGAAGCTGATGATGTCGTAGAGACATTTGAGAAGTTGAAACAAAAGTGCAGATTGACATTCAGTAGTTTTCTAAAAGGCAATAGTGAAGAGGAGAGGGTCAGCTATATTCTTCTGTGGGCAGGAGACAAAGGATTAAATTTGTTAATAGCTAGGCGCTGAGTGAAGATGGCAGCAGAAACCCAGACAAAATCTTTGAAAGATTCAGCACCCATCTCCAGCCAGAATCAAATAATCAGATCTACCGATATGAATTTCAATGCCTTAGACAGGAATTAGGTGAGCCTATTGACAATTTCATAACAAGATTGAAAAATGCAGCCAGAAAATGTAAATTTAAGGACACAGATGAAAGGCTGATAGATCAGCTAATTTGGGGTTCTGCACATCTTGAAGTACAAAAACTCTAATCCGGAAAGGATAAACTCACAATATCACATGCTGTAGGCACTGCCAGAGCACATGAAGCCACAAGCAGACAGATGAAGTCACTGTCTATCCAAACAGCTTGCCTTCAGTTAAGCCAAGAGAAAGGCAGCAGGGTCGATGCAGTGAAACAGCAACATAAGAATGCACGCCAGATGGGCAGAAAGACGTGCAGGAGCTGTAGATGACCACATGAATTCACGGACAGAAGGACATGTCCCGCATATGGATCAATCTACAGAGCTTGTGGAAAGACCAATCGCTGGGAAAAGATGTGCATAACAAAGGAAGAATGTAGTAGACGAGTCACCAGAGACAGAGCAACAGGATGAATGAGTAGGAAAAGAAACCAAAACACCCATGCCCTGGAAGATGACGATTAGTTTGAGAACGCGATAGACATAGGAACCATACAACTGCATGAAATATCTAGAAGCGACAGTTCCCAGAGAAAAGACATTCACACGGCCATTCAGAACAGGAAGAGGGTGAGAAATAAGCCCACAACGATAAATCTGAAGGTGAAGATTGATACCGGAGCACAGAGTAACATCATCCCACTCAGATTATACTAGAAGATCATTCCTGAAAATTTGGAAGAAAATGGTTATCCAAGGAGAGGTGTTCTGAAACCGAACAACGCCTTGTTAACAACATACAGAGAAATTGAGATTCAACAGCTAGGAGCAACCCAAATCAAAGGAACACAAAGGAAAATATTTTAACTGTATGTTCTATGTTACTGAAACAGATGGTCCGGCTATCCTGGAGTTGATCAGTTGTGAAGAGCTGCAGATTATCTCTGTAAGTGCAACAGGTGGTAATGACCTGGAACTCGCTGCCCACAAGGATGGTGGAAGTGAAGACGAAGGCAAACAATGACTTCAAGAGGAAGTTGGATGGTCACCTGAGAGAAATAGGCTTGCAGGTCTACGGGGATTAAGCCGGGGAGTGGGACTGACAGCATAGCTCCATGGAGAGATGGCATGGACTCTGGGCCAAATGGCCTCCTTCTGTGCTATAAATTACTCTGACAACTCTGCTAAGAAAAATACATCCTCCAAGTGACCAGGAGGAAGTGAGACAACAACTCACTGAAGCACAGGTAAGAGGAGATCAACACTTCAACTAGCATGCCAAATCCCTACCTGAGCTGTTGAAAGGACAAACTATACATGTACAGGAACCAGTCATAAAAACCTGGTGAAGCTGAGACTCCAAGGTCATACATCATTGAGCCTGAAACTGCTAAGCAAATGAGAAGGAACAGAGTCCAAATTGGACCTCCATGGGGAGGTGGTGGCGTTGTGGTATTGCCACTGGACTGGCAACCCAGAGAGCCAGGGTATTGCTCTGGGGACATGGATTCGAATCCCACCACAGCAGAAGGTGGAATTTGAATTCAATTAATAAATCTGGAATTAAAAAGCTAGTCTAATGATGGCCATGAAACCATTGTCGATGGTTGTACAAAACCCATCTAGTTCACTAATGTCCTTTAGGGAAGGAAATCTGCTGCCCTTACCTGGTCTGGCTTACATGTGACTCCAGACCCACAGCAATGTGGCAAACTCTTACACGCCCTCTGAAATGGTCTGGCAAGCCACTCAGTTGTATCTAACCACTACGAAGTCAATAGAAAGGAATGAAACCGGACAGTCCACCCGGCATTGACCGAGGCACTGGAAATGACAACGGCAAACCCAACCCTGTTGACCCTGCAAAGTCCTCCTTACTAACATCTGGGGTATTGTGCCAAAGTTGGGAGAGCTGTCCCACAGACTAGTCAAGCAACAGCCTGACATAGTCATACTCACGGAATCATACCTGACAGACAATGTCCCAGACACTGCCATCACTATCTCCGGGTGTGTCCTGTCCCACCAGCAGGACAGACCCAGCAGAGGTGGCGGCACAGCAGTATACAGTCGGGAGGGAGTTGCCCTGGGAGTCCTCAACATCGACTCTGGACCCCATGAAGACTCTTGGCATAGGTCAAACATGGGCAAGGAAACTTCCTACTGATTATCACCTACCGCCCTCCCTCAGCAAATGAGTCAGTACTCTTCCATGTTGAACAGCACTTGGAAGAAGCACTGAGGGTGGCAAGGGCACAGAATGTACTCTGGGTGGGGGATTTCAATGTCCATCACCAAGAGTGGCTCGGTAGCACCACTACTGACCAATCTGGTTGAGTCCTGAAAGACATAGCTGCTAGACTGGGTCTGTGGCAGGTGGTGAGGGAACTGACAAGAGGGAAAAACATACTTGACCTCATTTCACCAATCTGCCTGCTGCAGATGCATCTGTCCATGACAGTATTGGTGGAGTGACCACCGCACAGTCCTTGTGGAGACGAAGTCCCGCCTTCACATTGAGGATACCCTCCATCGTGTTGTGTGGCACTATTAATGTGCTAAATGGGATAGATTTCAAACAGATCTAGCAATGCAAAACTGGGCATCCATGAGGCGCTGTGGGCCATTAGCAGCAGCAAAATTGTACTCAACGACAATCTATAACCTCATGGCCCGGCATATCCCCCACTCTACCATTACCATCAAGCCAGGAGACCAACCCTGGTTCAATGAAGAGTGCGGGAGGGCATGCCAGGAGCAGCACCAGGCATACCTCAAAATGAGGTGTCAGCCTGGTGAAGCTACAACAGAGGACTACTTGCGTGACAAACTGCGTAAGCAGCATGCAATAGACAGAGCTAAGCGATCCCATAACCAACGTATCAGATCTAAGCTCTGCAGTCCTGCCACATCCAGCTGTGAATGGTGGTGGACAATTAAACCACTAACTGGAGGTGGCTCCACAAATATCCCCATCCTCAATGATGGGGGAGCAGAGAACATCACGAGAAAGATAAGGCAGAAGCATTTGCAACAATCTCCAGCCAGAAGTGCTGAGTTGATGATCCATCTCGGCCTCCTCCTGAAGTCTCCAGCATTACACATTACCGATGCCAGACTTCAGCCGATCCAATTCACTCCACGTGATATCAAGAAACGACTGAAGGCACTGGATACTGCAAAGGCTATGGACCCTGACCACAGTCCGGCAATAGTACTGAAGACCTGAGCTCCAGAACTTGCCGCACCCCTAGCCAAGCTGTTCCAGTACAGCTACAACACTGGCATCTACCCGGCAATGTGGAAAATTGCCCAGGTATGTCCTATACACAAAAAGCAGGACAAGTCCAACCCGGCAAATTACTGCCCCATCAGTCTACTCTCAATCATCAGTAAAGTGATGGAAGGTGTCATCAACAGTGCCAGCAAGCAGCACTTGCTTAGCAATAACCTGCTCAGTGAAGCTCAGTTTGGGTTCCGCCAGGGACACTCAGCTCCTGACCTCATTACAGCCTTAGTTCAAACATGGACAAAAGAGCTGAACTCAAGAGGTGAGGTGAGAGCAACTGCCTTTGACATCAAGGATGCATTTGACCGAGTATGACATCAAGGAGCCCTAGCAAAACAGGAGTCAATGAGAACCAGGGGGAAAACTCTCTGCTGGTTGGAGTCATACCTAATGCAAAGGAAAATGGTTGTGGTTGTTGGAGGTCAATCATCTGAGCTCCAAGACATCACTGCAGGAGTTCCTCAAGCCCAACCATCTTCAGCTGCTTCATCAATGACCTTCCTTCAATCATAAGATCAGAAGTGGGGATGTTTGCTGGTGATTGCACAATGTTCAGCACCATTCGCAACTCCTCAGATACTGAAGCAGTCTGTGTAGAAATGCAGCAAGACCTGGACAATATCCAGGCTTGGGCTGATAAGTGACAAGTAACATTCGTGCCACACAAGTGCCAGGCAATGACCATCTCCAACAAGAGAGAATCTAACCATCTCCCCTTGACATTCAATGGCATTACCATCGCTGAATCCCCCACTATCAACATCCTAGGGGCTACCATTGACCAGAAACTGAACAGGAGTAGCCATATAAATACTGTGGCTACAAGAGCAGGTCAGAGGCTAGGACTCCTGCGGTGAGTAACTCATCTCCTGACTCCCCAAAACCTGTCCACCATCTACAAGGCACAAGTCAGGAGTGTGATGGAACACTTGCCTGGATGGGTGCAGCTCCAACAACACTCAAGAAGCTTGACACCATCCAGGACGAAGTAGCCTCCTTGATTGGCACCCCATCCACAAACATTCACTTGCTCCACCACCGACGCACAGTGGCAGCAGTGTGTACTGCAGCAATGCACCAAGGCTCCTTAGACAGCACCTTCCAAACCTGTGACCTCTACCAACTAGAAGGACAGGGGCAGCAAATGCATGGGAACACCACCACCTGAAAGTTCTCCTCCAAGTCACACACCATCCTGACTTGGAACTATATCGCCATTCCTTCACTGTCACTGGGTCAAAGTCCTGGAACTCCCTTCCTAACAGCACTGTGGGTGTATCTACCTCACATGGATGACAGCGGTTCAAGAAGGCAGCTCACCACCGCCTCCTCAAGGACAATTAGGTATGGGTAATAAATGCTGGCCTAGCCAGCAACGCCCACTTCCCATGAATGAATTTAAGAAAACACCGGAAACATCACTATCCAGCAAGACAACATCAACAGCATCACCAGCAAGTGAAAAAACATTAGCAACAGCAAGTGCATCTCCTGCAACACCAGGAGCAACACACATAACATCACCTGCGCAGTGTGCCAGCTCATCACTGAGAGCAGCAAATGGCAAGTCTACAAGATGGAGGCGCAACATCTTTCCACCTAAGTGATTCTGTGAATAATATTTTTGGAAAAGAAAACAAGCTATAAAAGACTCTAAAAGGGGTTCAGTTTATTTCTAAAAGTCGACTGTTAATCTTCTTTAGTTTCGAAAAAAATCAACAATTGGAACAGTTATATTGATTTGGAGGCATTATGTTTTAAAGAAGGAGGAATGATACATCATTCATAAAGAGCTAGGAACTAATTATTTGGTGTAGGTGTGTTCCAGTATGCAAGATTCCTGGCTGCACTGGAGAGTCATGTGACATGTAACACTCTACCACTCTCCAAGCAGTCCTTACCAAGCAGCATGGAAGCTGAATGAAATAAACAAAGAGCACCAGCATTTCCAAGATTAAAGTGTGATTACTTCTAACTTATGGGAACCAGAAGACATAACTGGCAACATCTTTAGGTTGGTGAGCTAGCTATCTGGAGCTACAGCAGTACATATTGAAGAGAGGCTAAAAGGGATACTGAAAGGTTCAGGGAGAGTTGCAGTCAATGATCATAATCCATATAGGGGTAAATGACAAAGGGAGAAATATTACAGAGGTCTTAAAAGTCACATTTATGAGGACTGGCTGAAAAATCAAAGATAAAATAATGTTCTCTGGTATATTTCCAGTATTTTGAAAAGGAGGAGAGCTCACCAAAAGAATTGAGGACATAAACAAGTGGCAGGCAACATGGTATGAGCACAACAATGCTGCCTTCATAAACAACTGGAGATCTGTCCAGAATCAAAAGGATTGATATGGAGAGATGGGCTACAATTAAACCAAGTGGGGTCATAAAGGAACAAGGAGGCAGCAGGAGAGAATAATTTAAACTGGACAGATGGGGACAGAGCAGGGAGAATACACAGTGAAACAAATCATGTGATAAAAGGTGGTCAGCAGCTGAGTATGAACTCAAAAACTCAGAGAGACCCACCTGAACTCGAAACCAGAAATAGGAAGACACTGGAAGATAAACCTATATATTATTATTATTGGGTTGGTGGGGGAGTGAATCTATAATAAAATGTGTGTATATGGACACTAGAAGCATTATAAATGAAATCATCAGATTCAGCAAATCATCTTGGGGAGACAGTGGTGTAGTGGTAATGTCACTGAACTAGTAATTCAGAAGAAACTCGTTTTCACACCACATCTCCTTCCTCAGCGACTGTCTCCGGCTCTGACTTTTTCCACATGGATTCCAACTGAAGTTTCATCCTTCATGTTTTGAATCCAACCAGGATTACAGGATTCTTCGAGAAATACAATGTTCCTCGGACTGCTGTTCTCACCGCACCCTGATATCTACACTCAGTGCCATGCGCCGCCACATATACACACTGGACCTACCTCACCAGAAGCACTGCCTTACCTTATCTCAAAGCTGTTCTACTCTGCAGTAGAGCCTGGCTACCCGACCCGAACCCAACGGGATCCGATGACATGTGTCAGGCTCGGGTTGGGTTTGGTCGTTCTTCCGGGTCTGGCATTCTGAGTCGGGTTGGTTCGGCCCGGTCGGTCATAGTGACAACCAGGAGGCCAAGGCGGGAAACCCTCTGCACTAGTCTGCAGTGAACGTTTCCATCCAAGGTCGAGCACAGCCTCTTCAATAAAGTTGATTATATTCCAGTGGTCGGGTCGGGTGCAGGAAAAAATGAAAGGACTCGGGCCGGGTCGGATGTGGTTCTGTCGGGGTTGGGTTTAATTGGCAGACCCGAGCAGGCCTTTACTCTGCAGTTTCATTTTATCCGTCGTCTTATCCGGTGCATTAAAAAAATCTTTTTTCTTCCTTTCAGGTGTTAAGGAACGTAAGCTCTAGCAGCTGATGGGCACTAATGTCCCTCCAGATCCTTCTTCGCTTTCACTTCCCTCTGACCCCATCCCTTCTGATTTGACCCCTCTAGATACACTCTGACATTCCCCTCTCTGACACTAAACGTTCTGTACTCAGCAAAGGACTCAGTTTTATCCTCTTACGCCCCCACCTCAATGACAGTGGCGCAGTGGTTAGCACCGCAGCCTCACAGCTCCAGGGACCCGGGTTCGATTCCGGGTACTGCCTGTGTGGAGTTTGCAAGTTCTCCCTGTGTCTGCATGGGTTTTCTCCGGGTGCTCCGGTTTCCTCCCACAAGCCAAAAGACTTGCAGGTTGATAGGTAAATTGGCCATTGTAAATTGTCACTAGTATAGGTAGGTGGTAGGGAAATATAGGAACAGGTGGGGATGTTTGGTAGGAATATGGGATTAGTGTAGGATTAGTATAAATGGGTGGTTGATGGTCGGCACAGACTCGGTGGGCCGAAGGGCCTGTTTCAGTGCTGTATCTCTAATCTAATCTAATCTAAAATTTTGTGCTCGGCATGACGTTGAGCTCTTTTTCCGTTGCCTTTGCCTCCGGGTTCACTTCTTTAACCAGGAATCCTCCCCCCCGACCAGCAGACCCATTCACCCACCTCCAGCATTCTCCTCCACCTGGACCCCTCCCTCTGGCCGATTACCCACTTCTCTGCCCCCCTCAGTCACTCTAACCTGTTTTCCTCTCAACTTGCTGCACTCCGTTCTAACTCCAACATTGTCATCAAACCTGCAGACAAGGATGGTGCTGTTGTTGTATGGCGTACCGACCTCTGCCTTGCAGAGGTACAACGCCAACTCTCAGACAGTTCTTCCTACCTCCCCCTGGACCATGACCCCACCACCGAACATCAAGCTACTGTCCACAGGACTGTCACAGACCTCATCTCATCTGGAGATCTTCCCTCTACAGCTTCCAACCTCATAGTCCCGCAGCCCCGGACAGCCTGCTTCTACCTCCTTCCCAAAATCCACAAACAGGACTATGCTGGCAGATCCATTGTCTCAGCCTGCTCCTGCCCCACTGAACTTATTTCTTCCTATCTTGACTCTATCTTTTCTCCCTTGGTCCAGTCTGTTTCCACCTACATCCGTGACTCTTCTGATGCCCTATGTCATTTTGACAATTTCCAGTTTCCTGGTCCCAACCGCCTCCTCTTCACTACGGATGTCCAATCTCTCTACACCTCCATCCCCCACCAGGACAGTTTGAGGGCTCTCCGCCTCTTCCTTGAACAGAGGCCTAACCAGTCCCCATCCACCACCACCCTCCCTCCGCTTGGCTGAACTTGTTCTCACATTGAAAAACTTCTCTTTCAACTCCACTCACTTCCTTCAAGTAAAAGGAGTTGGTATGGGTACCCGCAGGGGTCCTAGTTATGCCTATCTTTTAGTGGGATATGTCGAACATTCCTGTCCTACTCAGGCCCCCTCCCCCAACTCTTTTTCCGGTACATTGATGACTGTATCAGTGCCGTTTCCTGCTCCCGCTCCAAACTGGAAAACTATCAACTTTGCTTCTAATTTCCACCCTTCTCTCACCTTCACATGGTCCATCTCTGACACTTCCCTTCCTCAACTTCTCTGTCTCCATCTCTGGGCATAGGCTGTCTACTAATATTCATTATAAACCCACCGATTCCCACATCTACCTCGACTACACTTCTTCACACAGTGCCTCCTGTAAGGACTCCATTCCATTCTCCCAGTTTTCCCATCTCTGACGCATCTGCTCTGATGATGCAACCTTGCATGACAGAGCTTCTGATATGTCTTCCTTTTTCCTCAACTGAGGATTCCCCCCACTGTGGTTGACACGGTCCTCAACCGTGTCCGGCCCATTTCCCACACCTCTCCTCTCACCCCTTCCTCCCAGAACCACAACAGGGTTTCCCTTGTCCTCACTTTCCACCCCATCAGCCTCCACATCCAAAGGATCATTCTCCACCATTTCTGCCACATCCAGTGTGATGCCACTACCAAATGCATCTTCCCCTCCCCTCCCGTGTCAGCATTCTGAAGAGATCGTTCCCTCTGTGACACCCTGGCCCACGCCTCCATTACTCCCAACACCTTGTCCTCTTCCTCGGGAACTTTCCCATGCAATCGCAGGAGGTGTAATACCTGCACTTTTATCTCCTCTCTCCTCACTATCCAGGCTCCAAACACTCCTTTCAGGTGAAGCAGCGATTTACTTGTACTTCTTTCAATTTAGTATACTGTATTAACTGCTCACAATGTGGCCTCCTATACATTGGGGAGACCAAACGCAGATTGGGTGACTGCTTTGCGGAACACCTCCGCTCAGTCCGAAAGCATGACCCCAATTCAAGTAAATTCAAGTAATTAATTTTAAAAATCTGGAATTGAAAGCTAGTCTCAGCAATAGTGCCATGAAACTATCATCAATTGTTGCAAAAACCCATCTGGTTCACTAATGTCCTTCAGAGAAGGAAACCTGCTGTCTTTACCGGTCTGGCATACATGTGACTTCAGACCCACAGCAATGTGGTTGACTCTTAACTGCCCTCTGAAATGTACTAGCAAGCCACTCAGTTGTCATGGGCAATTAGGATGGGTAACAAATGCTGGCCTTGCCAGTGGTGCCCACATCCCATGAAAGAAAAAAATCTTCCACCACTTCTGTAACCTTCAGCATGATGCCACCATCAAACATATCTTCCCCTCGCCTGCTCTGCCCTCACCTCACCTTTCAGCATTCCAAAGGGACTCTTTCTTTCACAGCATCCTGGTCCACTCTTCCATCACTCCCAAAACCCACTCCCTTTCTAATAGCAAGTGCCGAAGATCCAACACCTGCCCGTTCAGCTCTTACCTTCCCACCATCCAGGGCCCCAAAAACTCGTTCCAGGTGAAACATCGATTTACTTGTACTTCTTTCAATTTAGTACACTGTATGCACTGCTCACAATGTGTTCTCCTCTACACCGGGGAGACCAAACGCAGGTTGGGAGACTGCTTTGCAGAACATCTTTATTCAGTCCACAAGCGTGATACTGAGCTTCCAATTGCTTGCCATTTTAATTTTCTGTCCCTACTCCCTTTCTGTACTTGGCCTTCTGCACTGTTCCCGTGAAGATCAACGTTAGCTCGAGGAACAGCACCTCATCTTTCGATTAAGTATTTCAGCCCTATGGTCTCAACATCAAGTTCAACAATTTCAGATCAGTGACACCTGGGAGATAAAAGAAGTTGATCCTACAGGAGATGGACAGCTACAAAAGGAATAAAAACAGAAAATGCTGAAAATACTCAGCAGATCTGGCAGCATCTGTGGAGAGAGAAACAGAGTTAACATTTTAGGTCTGAACTTTCATCAGAACTACAGAACTATAAAAGGAATCAGTCTTGATCGACATTTTTGATATAAAAAATTATAGCTAATTTGCAGTGTATGCTACAGGTGACCCAGTCAGCACAGAAAAAAGACAATTTTCTCTATAAAGAGATAGGAAAGGTATGTGAGAACAGGAAAGTCATTTTAATAGAAGACTTCAATTAACCTAACATAAACAGGGAAAACTCAAGTGGTTTCGGATCAGAAGTGGTAAATTTAGTGCACGCCTGTGTCTTGATCCATGTGTCATAAAAAACAAGAGAGGCAATGGTATTCTTGATCTGGTATTTGTTAATGATCTGGAAAATGTGTAAGCATTGGAATTCATAGCACCTCACGCACAGTGATCTGTGAGTCAGAAATAACAAGGACCAGGAGCCAGGTATATTACTTTAAGGAAAGAAAGATCCAATGGTGCTATTCAAAGAAGAGCAGGAGACTTCTCACAGTGTCCTGGCCAACATTTATCTCTCAACTAACATCACTAGAACAGTTTAATTGTTCATTTATCTCATTGCTATTTGTGGACTGTGCCTACATTACAACAGAAACAACTCTTCATAAGTACTTAATTGGCTATGAAGCACTTTGGGATGTTCTGAGGTTGTGGAAGGCAGTAAATAAATTCATGCTATTCCTTAATTCTTTCTTTATCATTATAACAAACTGTATTGTTTTTACCCCGCTTACAGATGTCATGCAGCAACAACAAAGGTAAAGTAATATATTCTATGGAAAATATACAAGAAAACAATAGGATTATTGGAGGAGAATCAGTTAAAGTGATACAAACACAAAAAGCAAAATCCTGTGGATGCTGGAAATTTGGAATAAAAAGATAGAATGCTGGAAATACTCAGCAGGTCAGACAGCGTGAAGTGTGGAATGAAAAACAGAGTTAATGTTTCAGGTCTGTGACCATTCATCAGATCTGTGAAAAGTTTTGAGCAAGTGAAAGGGGGAAGGGGGGAGAAGGACAAAAGGAAAGGTCTGTGATAGGGTATAGGGTAGGAGAGATTAAATGACAAAAGGTTTCATGGTATAAAGCCAAAGGGAGTGGTAATGGGACAAGTAAAGAAACAAAAGATGAGTTTGGGTGAGATGTGAATGGCAGGAGAGCAGCTGTCCAAACACAAAGTAAAGGGATTAAAAAAGAAACCAGCAACAAAAAACATAAAAAAAGAAAAAAAGGTCAGCGGTTATGATCTGAAATTGTTGAACCCAATGTTGAGTCCGGAAGGCTGTAAGTGCCCAGTTGAAAGATGAAAGGCTGTTCCTCGAGCTTGCGTTAGTTTCATTGGAACACTGTAGCAGGGCACTTTGGAGGTGGCAGAAATAGCGGAGGATGATCCATTGAATATGGAGGCTGGTGGGGTGGAAGGTGAGGACAAAGGGAACACTATTATGGTTCTGGGAGGGAGGGAAAGGGGTGAGAGCAGAAGTGTGTGAAATAGATCGGACACGGTTGAGGGCCCTGTCAATCATGGTTGAGGAAAAAGGAAGACATATCGGAATTGCTAGTATGGAAGGTTGCATCGTCTGAACAGATGTGATGGAGATAGAGCAACTGGGAGAATGGAATACAGTCCTTACAGGAAGTGGGGTGTGAGGAAGTGTGGTCAAGGTAGCTGTGGGAGTCCATGGGCATGTAGTGGAGGCGGTGGTGTAGTGGTATTATCACTGGACCAGTAACTCAGAGAGCCAGGGTCTCTGGAGACATGGGTTCAAATCCCACCACAGCAGAAGGTGGAATTAGAAGTTAATTAATAAATCTGGAAATAAAAAAGCTAGTCTAATGATGGCCATGAAACCATTGTCGATTGTTGTAAAAACCCATCTGGTTCACTAATGTCCTTTAGGGAAGGAAATCTGCTGTCCTTACCTGGTCTGGCCTACATGTGACTCCAGACCCACAGCAATGTGGTAAACTCTTACATGCCCTCGAAAGCCACTCAGTTGTACCTAACCACTACGGAGTCAATAAAAAGGAATGAAACCGGATGGACCACCCGGCATCAACCTAGGCACCGGAAACGACAACGGCAAACCCAGCCCTGTCGAACCTGCAAAGTCCTCCTTACTAACATCTGGGGGCTTGTGACAAAGTTGGGAGAGCTATCCCACAGACTAGTCAAGCAACAGTCTGACATAGTCATACTCACGCAATCATACCTGACAGACAATGTCCCAGACACTGCCATCACCATCCCTGGGTGTGTCCTGTCCCACTGGCAGGACAGACCCACCAGAGGTGGCTGCACAGTGGACTACAGTAGGGAGGGAGTTGCCCTGGGAGTCCTCTACATTGACTCTGGACCCCATGAAGTCTCATGGCATAGGTCAAACATGGGCAAGGTAACCTCCTACTGATTACCACCTACCGCCCTCCCTCAGCTGATGAGTCAGTACTCCTCTATGTTAAACAACACTTGGAGGAAGCACTGAGGGTGGCAAGGGCACAAAATGTACTCTGGGCGGGGGACTTCAATGTCCATCACCAAGAGTGGCTCGGTAGCACCACGACTGACCGAGCTGGCCGAGTACTAAAGGACATAGCTGCTAGACTGGGTCTGCAGCAGGTGGTGGGGGAACGAACACGAGGGAAAAACATACTTGACCTTGTCCTCACTAATCTGCCTGCCGCAGATGCATCTGTCCATGACTGTATTGGTAGAAGTGACAACCGCACAGTCCTTGTGGAGACGAAGTCCCGCCTTCACATTGAGGATACCGTCCATCGTGTTATGTGGCACTATCAACGTGCTAAATGGGGTAGATTTCGAACAGATCTAGCAATGCAAAACTGGGCATCCATGAGGCGCTGTGGGCAGTCAGCAGCAGCAGTATTGTACTCAACCACAATCTGTAACCTTATGGCTCGGCATATCCCCCATTCTACCATTACCGTCATGCCAGGAGACCAACCCTGGTTCAATGAAGAGTGCAGGAGGGCATGGCAGGAGCAGCACCAGGCATACCTCAAAATAAGGTGTCAACCTGGTGAAATTACAACACAGGACTACTTGCATGCCAAACTGCACAAGCAGCATGCAGTAGACAAAGCTAAGCGATCACATAACCAACGGATCAGATCTAAGCTCTGTTGTTCTGCGACATCCAGCCGTGAATGGTGGTGGACGATTAAACAACTAACTGGAGGAGGTGGCTCCACAAATGTCTGCATCCTCAATGATGGGGGAGCCCAGCACATCAGTGTGAAAGATAAGGCAGAAGCATTTGCAACAATCCTCAGCCAGAAGTGCTGAGTTGATGATCCATCTCAGCCCTCTCCTGAAGTCCCCAGCATCACAGATGCCAGACTTCAGCCAATTCGATACACTCCGTGTGATATCAAGAAATGACTGAAAGCACTGGATACTGCAAAGGCTATGGGTCCTGACAATATTCCGGCAATAGTACTGAAGACCTGAGCTCCAGAACTTGCCGCACCCCTAGCCAAGCTGTTCCAGTATAGCTACAACACTGGCATCTACCCGGCAATGTGGAAAATTGCCCAGGTATGTCCTGTACACAAAAAGCAGGACAAGTCCAACCCGGCCAATTACCACCCAGTCAGTCTACTCTCAATCATAAGCAAAGTGAAGGAAGGTGTCATCAACAGTGCCATCAAGCAGCACTTGCTTAGCAATAACCTGCTCAGTGATACCCAGTTTGGGTTCTGACAGGGCCACTCAGCACCTAACCTCATTACAGCCTTGGTTCAAACATGGATAAAAGAGCTGAACTCAAGAGGTGAGGTGAGAGTGACTGCCCTTGACATCAAGACAGCATTTGACCGAGTATGGCATCAAGGAGCCCTAGCAAAACTGGAGTCAGTGGGAATTAGGGGGAAAACTCTCTGCTGGTTCGAGTCATACCTAATGCAAATGAAGATGGCTGTGGTTGTTAAAGGTCAATCATCAGAGCTCCAGGACATCACTGCAGGAGGTCCTCAGGGTAGTGTCCTAGGCCCAACCATCTTCAGCTGCTTCATCAATGACCTTCCTTCAATCACAAGGTGAGAAGTGGGGATGTTCGCTGATGATTGCACAATGTTTAGCACCATTCGCGACTCCTCAAATACTGAAGCAGTCCATATAGAAATGCAGCAAGACTTGGACAATATCCAGGCTTGGACTGATAAGTGGCAAATAGCATTTGCACCACACAAGTGCCAGGCAATGACCATCTGCAACAAGAGAGAATCTAACCATCTCCCCTTGACATTCAATGGCATTACCATCGCTGAAACCCCCACTATCAACATCCTAGGGGCTGCCATTGACCAGAAACTGAACAGGAGTAGCCATATAAATACCGTGGCTACAAAAGCAGGTCAGAGGCTAGGAATCCTGCGGCAAGTAACTCACCTCCTGACTCCCTAAAGCCTGTCCACCATCTACAAGGCACAAGTCAGGAGTGTGATGGAATACTCTCCATTTGCCTGGATGGGTGCAGCTCCAACAACACTCAAGAAGCTCAACACCATCCAGGACAAAGCAGCCCGCTTGATTGGCACACCATCCACAAACATTCACTCCCTCCACCACCTCCGCACTGTGGCAGCAGTGTGTACCATCTACAAGATGCACTGCAGCAATGCACCAAGGCTCCTTAGACAGCACCTTCCAAACCCGCGACCTCTACCAACTAGAAGGACAAGAGCGCAGATGCATGGGAACACCACCACCTGCAAGTTCCCGTCCAAGTCACACACCATCCTGAGTTGGAACTATATCGCCGTTCCTTCACTGTCGCCGGGTCAAAATCCTGTAACTCCCTTCCTAACAGCACCTCACATAGACTGCAACGGTTCAAGAAGGCAGCTCACAACCACCTTCTCAAGGGCAATTAGGGATGGGCAATAAATGCTGGCATAGCCAGTGACGCCCACATCCCATGAATGAATAAAAAAAAAACATTGGTTGATAGACTATCCTCAGATATAGAGGAAGAGAAGTCATGGAAGGGAAGTGTTGGCGATGGACCATGTAGGCGAGAGAAGGGTGGAAATTGGAAACAGGTCAGTGAAATCTTCAAATTCAGGGTGAGAGCAGGAAACAGCATCAATACAGTCATCAATGTACCGGAAGGAGAGGTGAGGGAGGGGGCCTGAGTAGAACTGGAGCGAGGTATGTTTCACATATCCAACAAAAAGGCGAGCATAGCTCGGTCCCGTGTGGGTACCCATAGCAACACCTTTTATTTGGAGGAAGTGAGTGGAGTTGAAGGAGAAGTTGTTCAATGTGAGAACAAAAATGTGAGCTAAAATTATATCTTTTTAGGTCCTCACTGCTTTCTTGAGCTGTATTCTAGCATCCTGGCACTGCAGAGGTTTAGCTGTTTGAGGACCAAAGTGGTATTCATCCACAATTACATGTGTTATCAAAAGGCCTTGGCTGATAGTTGCTGGCCATATTTGTAGTGCAAAATAAGTGTGAGCTACTATTAATTGACAGAAATACCCAACATCAGTAAAACAAATAGAATATCTTCTCACCACTCAGTATTCAAGACAAGCAGGCATTTGTCTTAAAAGCTGCTTTGGAAAATCTTTTCAATGACACTGTAATTTTGATGTAGCTTTCATATAAACACTGTTTAACCTGGTCAAAAATTAGCATTATTGTAAAGACTGTAGCAGACTAGCAGACTCCCACTGATGAATCAATCAGTTTTTATTTATGTATGGTGGTCTGGTTAAATGAACTGTGCTGTAGATTGTGTGAACGTTAAGATTCATTTTTAATATTGTGTTTACAGCAGAAGGTAGAAAAGAGTAAACACAAACATGAAAGGATAAAGACAAGGATAATGTTAATTGCATTTTATATTTGGGAGAAGGGTAAACTGCTGAGATTAGTACTTGTGAGCTGCTGTTACTTGTATCAGGGATTCTGTTTGTCAGCTGAAATGTCATGGCTTTAGTCTGTGTTGATTGCTAGTACAAGTCCGATATAGTCTGTTAATGTAATATCATGGTACTGAGCAAATGCTATTGTTTTTGTGTCCAAAATGGAGATTGTTAGTTTGATGTCCTAGAAGCTTTTTGAAGGCCTTGCTGGCATTTTGTTCTCCAAATACAAGGATGAATGGGTTTCCGAGGAATGCTGAAAGTGTAGACTGCAAAGGACAGAGACTGATTTTTTTGTGACGTCTCCGAAAACTAATATGAGAATAAAATATTATGTTTCAGGTGAGAATGTAGTAATCACAAGCATACAGACCTCGAATTTAACTCTGAGGTAATGGGGGGTGTGGGGGGGGGGGGGGGGGGGTGGGTGGTGGTGGTTGTTGGGGGGGGGGGGGGGTGAGAATTATTGATTGGTGTGGTGTCATCATTGACCAAAGCTTGACTAGATCAGCCATGACTACTCCATGGCTACAACAGTAGGCGGAGGCTGGGTACTCATAAATGGCTCACGTCCTGACTTCTCAAATCTTATCCATCATCTACAAGGATCAAGTCAGGAGACTGACTGAATAGTCACAACTTACCTCGATGGTCCAGCCACAACACTTAAGTTCAACAGCACCCAAGACTGAGCAGTTCCCTTGATTAGTGATCCTGTTATTAGGCTCATTATCTATCCCCTGCATCATTGGCACACCAAGGCTGAGGAAAGACTGGATAGGCTGGGGTTGTTCTCCTTGGAACAGAGAAGGCTGAGTGAGGGGAGATCTAATTGAAATGTACAAAATTTTGAAGGGCCTTGACAGAGTGGAGGTGAAGGGCCTATTTACGTTAGCAGAGAGGTCAGAGACTAGGGGGCATAGATTTAAAGTGATTGGTAGAAAAATTAGAGTGGAGATGAGGAAAAGTTTTTTCACTCAGAGGGTGGTGGGGGTCTGGAGCTCACTGCCTGAAAGGGTAGTTGAGACAGAAACGCTCAACTCATTCAAAAGAAGTCTGGATATGCACCAAAAGTGCCATAACATGCAAGGCTACGGACCAAATGCTGGAAGGTGGGATTAGAATGGGTGGCCTCTTTCTGTGCTGTGGACTTTCTATGATTTCTAAGGCTGCAGTATGCAGAATCAATAGCACTATAGCAACTTACCAAGGTCACGTTGACAGAGCCTCCTTCCCTGCAACTTCGACTACCATAAAGGAGAAGAGCAGCAATATTGTGGGAAGACCATCACCTTCAGGTTTCCCTCCAAGTCACACACCATCCTAACTTGGAGATATGTCACCGTTCCTTCTTGATCACGTCCTTTAATTTTCTACCCAACACCGTTGTAGCACCATTACTACAGGGATAGCAGAGGTTCAAAGAGAAGGCACATCATCAATTTTTCAAGGAACACTAGGGAAGTACAATAAAGTCAGCCTTGCCAACATTGTCCATATCCTGAAAACAAACTAAAAACCAAAATTTTCAGATGATACCAAACTAAGTGGCATTGGCTTCTTGCTCATGTATCAACCAATCAACAGCATGGCTAGTGCTGGCTGGACACAGAGATCACTCAATTGAGTAGCCAGCACAAAGTTGGCATGCTCCCTGCATTACAATCAACAGATCCAGTTTAATCATGCACCGCGATCCCTGTACCTATTTTCAGGGGCTATCTAATTTAGCCCTCATAGGAGGCATCTGAGGAGTGATCTTATAGTGTAGAAGAAAGAGAATGGTGAAAGTAAATCTGGAATATTACTATAAATTGAACTGTTGGAGTATGACAAATTGACACAGGTTTAAACTAGTAATAAATCTAATTATTAGGGAGTCTTCATGAAGAGTGATCAATACTTAGACAACCAAACTGTCTGTGGAAAGAATATTCCTCGTGCTATTGGGATTATGATAATATCATCTGCAGAGTACAATCAGTCTGCAAGAGTCGTAATTTGGAATGTTAAATTGATATCACAGAGATTCATTCACTTCAAGAATCAGGGAAAGATTCTACAGAATTTTATTCTTTTGCACATTCTGTCAAACAACAGGGCAGTTATCCCCGATGTTCTGGCCAATATGTATCACTCAATCAACATCCCAAAAACCAAATTATCTGGTCCTTATATTGCTGCTTGTGGGAGCTTGCTGTGTGGAAATTAGGTGCCACATTTCCTACATTACAACAATGACTGTGCTTCATTAGTACTTCATTGACTGTAAAGCGCTAAGGGACATCCAGTGGTCATGAAAGATGCTATATAAATACAAGTCTTTCTTTCTTTAAAGAAGTGATGGGCAGAGCCAATGAGTGTTATTCTACAGAACCTGCAGAAAGAATGGGATTTCCACGTGTGTTTTTTCAATTTCTTGATTCAAAAAAATTTCCAACTGCTTTGTGAATAGAATATAAAGAAACTTTTATTTCTGCACTTTACACCATTTGTGTAATCTAAAGTGATACTTTCACTGGTCTGAGGCCATTGGAGTTTAGAATGGGAATGCAATGTCGAGAACTGATATTTTTAGCGCTTACAATCTCTGTTAATGTTGTGCAGCTGCAAGCTGTTTAAAATTCAGTTAGGTTTAAGTGATGTCCTGTAAGTTTTATAAATAGCCATTCCATACTTTATGAAATTGCACCTAATCATTCAGGCATCTAAACAACATATGCTGTATCTTCAACCTGGAAAATAAAATAAACTTCAACTTCACTGCTAATGCAGTAAATGTATATTGTGTAAAGAGACTATGGTACTGCTTTCAGTTGTGTTATTGTGAGTGAGCTGTGGAGATCATCTTCAATAAAGAGATGCCTGGACAGGACTGTAACTCTATAAGCAATATGCAAAAAATGCCAACAGTTTAGAAATCATACAAGAGTAAAATATTGCAAATGCTGGAAATCTGAAATATAAAAAGAAAATGCTGGAAATGTTCAGCAGTTCAGGCATCATCTGTGGAGAAAATAAACGAGTTAATCTTTCAGGTCGCTGACCTAGAGTCAAAACTGGAAAAAGTTAGAGATTAACAGAGATTTGGCAAATTGAGGTTCAGGAACAGGTGGGGTGGGGGTGGTGGATGGGAGCAAAGAATGAAAGGGAAGGCCTGAAATAGGGTGGAAGGCAGGAGTAATTAAATGACAAAAGGGACGATTTGCAAGGCAAATGAGACAAGCAAAGAAACAAAAGATAGGTCTAAAGGAGCTGTAAATGGCAAGAGCAGTAGCATTACCGGCACCGGCTGCCCCAAAAAATGGGAGCAGTGGTTATGATTTGAAATTGTTGAACACAAAGTTGAGTTTGGAAGGTTGTATAGTGCCTAATCGAAAGATGAGGTGCCATTCCTCGTGCTTCCGTTGAGCTTTATTAAAATAGTAAAAGAGGACAACGATAGAGAACTCAAAGGGGTCTGGGATGGAGACTTAAAATGGCAAGGAATCAGAAGCTCAGGGTCACACCTGGAGACTCAAAAGAGGTGTTCAGCAAAGCAGTCACCCAGTCTGTGTTTGGTCTCTTCAGTGTAGAGACTGCATCATGAGCAGTAAATACAGTATACTAAATTGAAAGTACAACAAGTAAACTCATCAAATAGAATCATAGAAAGTTTACAGCAGAGAAAGAGACCACTTGGCCCATCGTGTCTGCGCCAGCTGAGAAACGATCCACCCAGTCTAATCCCACCTTCCAGCATTTGGTCCGAAGCCCTGCAGGTTAGAGCACTTGAGGTGCATATCCAGACACCTTTTAAATGAGTTGAGGGTTTCTGCCTCAACTACCCTTTCAGGAAGTGAGTTCCAGACCCCCACCACCCTCTGGGTGAAAAGGTTTTTCCCCATCTCCCCTCTAATCTTTTTACCAATCACTTTAAATCTATGTCCCCTCGTCACTGACCTCTTTGCTAAGGTCCCTTCACATCCACTCTATCCAGGCCCCTCAGAATTTTGTACCTTTCAATCAGATCTCCCCTCAGCCTTCTCTGTTCCAAGGAGAACAACCCCAGCCAATCCAATCTTTCCTCATAGCTGCAATTATCCAGTTCTGGCAACATCCTCGTAAATCTCCTCTGTACCCTCTCCAGTGCAATTACATCCTTTCTGTAATGAGGTGACCAGAACTGCACACAGTACTCAAATTGTGGCCTGACCAATGATTTATACAGTTCCAGCACAACCTCCCTGCTCTTATATTCTATACCTCAGCTAATAAAGGAAAGGATTCCATATGCCTTCTTAACCACCTATTGACCTGTCCTGCTACCTTCAGGGATTTGTGGATATTCACTCCAAAGTCCCTCACTTCCTCTACATGTCCTCTCAATATTCTCCCATTAATCTTGTATTCCTTTGCCTTGTTCGACCTCCCCAAATGCATCATAGGAACAGAGGAACATTGGAGAAGTAGGCCATTCAGCCCATTGAGCCTGCCCTGCCATTCAATACAATCATAGCCGATCTTCCATCTCAATGCCTTTTTCCCACAGTATACTGATATCCCCTTATGTAATTTGTATTTAGAAATCTATCAATCTCTGCTTTAAACATACTCAATGAATGAGCTTCCACAGCCCTCTGGGGTAGAGAATTCCAAAGATCCACAACCTTCTGAGTAAAGAAATTTCTCCTCATCTCAGTCCTAAGTGCCTTCCCCCTTATTTTGAAATTGTGTCTCCTGGTTCTAGACTCCCCAACCAGGGGAAACATCTTAGCTGCATCTACCCTGTCTATCCATTTAAGTATTTTGTAGGTTTCAATGAAATCAATTCGAAACTTGAGAGAATACAGGCCCAGTTTCCCCAATCTCTCTTAATAGGACAGTCTCGGCATCCCAGGAACAAGTCTGGTGAACTTTTGTTGCGCTCCCTCCATGGCAATAACATCCTTCCTAAGGTAAGGGGACCAAAACTACACAGTACTCCAGGTGCGGTCTAACCAAGGTTCTATACAATTGAAGCAAGACTTCACTACTCCTGTACTCAAATCTTCATGCGATAAAGGCTAACATACCATTAGCCTTCTTAATTTCTTGCTGCATCTGCATGTTAGCTTTCAGTGACATATTGACAAGGACACTCAGGTCCCTTTTTACATCTACACTTTCTAATCTCTTACCATTTAAGTAATACTCTGCACATCTATTCCTCCTACCAAAATGGATAACCTCACATTTTTCCACATTATATTCCATCTTCCACATTCTTGCCCACTCACTAAGTCTTTCCAAATCCGCTTTGCATCTTCCTCACCACACACATTCCCACCTAGTTTTGTGGCATCCATGAACTTGGAAATACTACATTTGGTCCTCACATCCAAATCATTGATATATATTGTGAACAGCTGGGGCCCAAGCTTTGATCCTTGCGGTACCCCACTAGTCACAGCCTAATGCGAGAATGACCTGTTTATTCCTACTCTCTGCTTTCAGTCTGTTAACCAATCCTTAATCCATGCCAGTATATTGCCTCCTATCTCATGTTTTTGCTAACCAACCTCTTGTGGGGACTTTATCAAAGGCTTTCCAAGTCCACCAACTTCCCTTTATCAATTCTGTTAGTAACATCCTCAAAAAACTCCAGCAGGTTTGTCAAACATGATTTCCCATTCATAAATCCATGTTGACTATGCCCAATCAGATCATTATTATGCAAGTGTCCATTTATCACATCCTTTAGAATAGTTTCTAACATTTTCCCATCTACTGACGTATGGCTAACAGGTCTGTAATTCCCCGTTTTCTCTCTCCCTCCCTTCTTAAATAGTGGGGTGACATTTGCAACCTTCCAATCTGCAGAAACCACTCCAGAATCTATAGAATTTTGGAAGATGAGTGCCAATGCATCCACTATCTCCATAGCTACCTCTTTCAACACTCTGGGATGTAGAATATCAGGTTTCGGGGGACTTATCAACCTTCAGTCCCATTAATTTCTTGAATACAACTTTCTTACTCCTACTAATTTCCTTCAATTCCTCATTATCCCTAGTTCCTTGGATCTCTAATTCTGGGAGATGTCTTGCATCTTCCTCAGTGAAGACAGACACAACGTAATCATTTAGCTTCTCTGCCATTTCTCTATTCCCCATTATAAATTCTCCTGACTCTGCCTGTAATGGACCCACATTTGTCTTAGCCAAACATTTCCTTTTTATGTACCTATAGAAGATTTTACAGTCAGTTTTTATCATTTTTGCTAGCTTACATTCATATTCTATTCTCCCTTTCTCTATCAGTTTCTTCGTCCTCCTTTGCTGTATTCTAAAATCCTCCCAATCCTCAGATTTACCACTATTTCTGGCAACTTTATAGGCCTTTTCTTTTAATCTTATACAATCCTTAACTTCCTTTGTTAGTCACGGTTGACCGCCTTTACTTTTGAGGTTTTTGTGCCCTGAAGGAATGTATAGTTGCTGTAAACTATGTAATATTTCTTTAAAAATTATCCCTTGCCTATGTACTGTCATAGCTTTTAATGTACTTTAGCAACCCACCTCAGCCAATTTGCCCCTCATACTTTCATAATTCCCTTTGTTCAAATTTAACACCCTGGCTTCAGATTGAACTACCTCACTTTCAAACATAATGTAATTTTTTTTCATATTATGGTCACTCGTCCCTAAAGGTTCTCTTACAACAAGATTATTAATTAACCCTTTCTCATTACATAATACTAGATCTAAAATAGCCTAAAATAAAAGCAAAAAGTGCTGGAAATACTCAGCTGTCTGGCAGCATCTGTGGAGAGAAGCAGTGGAAATGTTAAAAAGCTTCTCTCTCTCCGCATATGCTGCCAGACCTGCTGAGTATTTCCAGCACTTTTTGTTTTTATTTCAGATTTCCAGCATCTGCAATATTTTGCTTTTATCTAAAATAGCCTGTTCTCTAGTCAGTTCCTCAGCATACTGCTCTAGAAAACCATCCCTAACACACTCCAGAAACTCATCCCCCACAGTATTAGTTCTCATTAGATTTACCCAGTTTATAGGCAGATTGAATTCACCCATGATTACTGTATTACCCATGCTACATGTTTCTCTAATCTCCTGATTAATACCATGTCCCAAACTACCACTACTGTTTGGTGGTCTATAAAACAACTCCGACCAATGCTTGCTGCCCCTTGCTGTTTCTTAGCTCCACCAAAACAGATTCCACATTTTGTTCTTCTGATCTGAGATCCTCCCTTACTAATGTACTGATCCCAACCCTTATCATCAGTGAAACACCACCTGCTTTTCCTTTTTACCTGTTCTTCCTAAATGTCGAATATCCTTGAATATTCAGTTCCCAGTCTTGGTCCCCCTGTAGTCATGTTTCCACTATGGCAATTAGATCATACCCATTTACCTCTATTTGGGCCTTTAAATCATCTACCTTGTGAATGCTGCGTGCATTCAGGTAGAGTGCCCTTAACCTTGTCTTCTTGACGTTATTCTGCATTCTAAGCCTAGTTGATGCTCGCCTTTGTTTTGCCTGTCTTAGAGCCACAGAGAGATACAGCACTGAAACAGGCCCTTCAGCCCACCGAGTCTGTGCTGACCAACAACCACCCATTTATACTAATCCTACATTAATCCCATATTCCCTACCATTCTCCTACTAACTACCTACATTAGGGGAAATTTACAATGGCCAATTTACCTATCAACCTACAAGTCTTTGGCTGTGGGAGGAAACCGAAGCACCCGGCGGACACCCAAGTGGTCACAGGGAAAACTTGCAAACTCCACACAGGCAGTACCCAGAACCAAAACCAGATCACTGGAGCTGTGAGGCTGCGGTGCTAACCACTGCGCCACTGTGCCGTCTTCTAATGTCACTTTCTACTTTTCTACCTCCTGTTACCTGCTTTACTTCCTTCCAAGTTGAACTACCCCTCAGGTTCCCCTCCCCCTGACAAGCTAGTTTAAACCCTCCCCAACAGCACTAGCAAATCTCCCTGCGAGGATGTTAGTTCTGGTCCTGTTAAAGTGTAGCCCGTCCATCTTGTACATGTCCCACCTGCCCCAGAACCGGTCCCAATGCCTCAGAAATCTGATGCCCTCCCTCCTACACCGATTCTCCAGCCCCATGTTCAATTGATCAATCCTCCTATTCCTATGCTCACTAGCACATGGCACTGGGAGTTATCCGGAGATTACTGCTCTTGAGGTCCTGCTTTTTCATTTCCTTCCTAACTCCCGAAACACTGCTTTCAGCACCTCATCCCTCTTCCTACCTATGTCATTGGTACCAAAGTGGACCACGACCTCTGGCTGTTCACCCTCCCCAGAAGGATGTCTTGCAGCCGCTCCATCACATCCTTGACCTTAGCACCAGGAAGGCAACATGTTTACTGGAGTCATGTTTACTGCCGCAGAAATGCCTGTCTGATCCCCTGACTATCGAATCCCCTATCAATATTGCTCTTCCACTCTTCTTCCTCCCCTCCTGTGCAGCTGAGCCACCCATGGTGCCACGGACTTTTCTCTGGCTGCACTTCCCTGAGGAAGCGGCGACAGGGAGAGCAAGGTGGCAGCTGGGTAAGTGAGTTTACAACTTATATAAACTTACCTTTTTGTTTCGGCAGTTTCTTTTTGCAGCGGCGACAGGGAGAGCGAGGTGGCAGCTGGGTAAGTGAGTTTACAACTTATATAAACTTACCTTTTTGTTTCGGCAGTTTCTTTTTGCAGCGGCGACAGGGAGAGCGAGGTGGCAGCTGGGTAAGTAAGTCCTATATATTTGGGCAGCGGCTGAACCCGAGACACTACACCTGTAGTGTCTCCCACCCGCCCTCCTCCTCTAACCCAAAAAAAAAAGGACTCGGTGGTGTGCAGATAAGGTAAGGCTTTTTCTATTTATTTATTTTTTCGTGTGATTGGCAAAAACCTTTCGTTCCTTTTTCATTTATCTAAGTTAAGCTTAAGATTAAAAATGGCAGGAGATCTCAGACCCGTGTTATGCTCCTCTTGCTCAATGTGGGAGCTCAGGGACACGGCTGATGTCCCTGACTCCTTCACGTGCTGGAAGTGTGTCCAGCTGCAGCTCTTGTTAGACTGCATGATGGCTCTGGAGCTGCGGATGGACTCACTTTGAAGCATCCGTGATGCTGAGGAGGTCGTGGATAGCACGATGAGCGAATTGGTCACACCGCAGATTAGGATTGCTGAGGGAGAAAGGGAATGGGTGACCAAAAGGCAGAGAAAGAGCAGGAAGGCAGCGCAGGTGTCCCCTGCGGTCATCTCCCTCCAAAACAGGTATACCGTTTTGGATACTGTTGAGGGAGATGGCTCACCAGGGGAAGGCAGCTGTAGCCAGGTTCATGGCACCGTGGCTGGCTCTGCTGTTCCGAAGGGCGGGAAAAAGAGTGGAAGGGCTATAGTCATCGGGGATTCGATTGTAAGGGGAGTAGATAGGCGGTTCTGTGGTCGAAAACAAGACTCCCGAATGGTATGTTGCCTCCCAGGTGCACGGGTCAGGGATGTCTCAGATCGGCTGCAGAACATTCTGAAAGGGGAGGGTGAACAGCCAGTTGTCGTTGTGCACATAGGCACCAATGATATAGGTAAAAAACGGGATGAGGTCCTACAAGCAGAATTTAGGGAGTTAGGAGCCAAGTTAAAAAGTAGGACCTCAGAGGTAGTAATCTCAGGATTGCTACCAGTGCCACGTGATAGTCAGAGTAGAAATGAAAGAATAGTCAGGATGAATGCGTGGCTTGAGAGATGGTGCAGGAGGGATGGGTTCAGATTTTTGGGACATTGGGACCGGTTCTGGGGGAGGTGGGACTATTACAAATTGGACGGTCTACACCTGGGCCGGACTGGAACCAATGTCCTTGGGGGTGCTTTTGCTAACGCTGTTGGGGAGGGTTTAAACTAATGTGGCAGGGGGATGGGAACCAAATGAGGAGGTCAGTGGACAGTAAGGAGGTAGTAACTAAAGCCTGTAAGGAACTAGATAATGAAGTCAGCGTGACTAAGGGAAAGAGTAGACAGGGAGCAGATGATGAACGCAAAGGGACTGGTGGTCTGAGGTGCATTTGTTTTAATGCAAGAAGTGTAGTAGGTAAGGCAGATGAACTTAGGGCTTGGATTAGTACCTAGGAGTATGATGTTATTGCTATTACAGAGACTTGGTTGAGGGAAGGGCATGATTGGCAACTAAATATCCCAGGATATCGATGCTTCAGGCGGGATAGAGAGGGAGGTAAAAGGGGTGGAGGAGTTGCATTACTGGTCAAAGAGGATATCACAGCTGTGCTGAAGGAGGGCACTATGGAGGACTCGAGCAGTGAGGCAATATGGGCAGAACTCAGAAATAGGAAGGGTGCGGTAACAATGTTGGGGCTGTACTACAGGCCTCCCAACAGCGAGCGTGAGATAGAGGTACAAATATGTAAACAGATTATGGAAAGATGTAGGAGCAACAGGGTGGTGGTGATAGGAGATTTTAATTTTCCCAACATTGACTGGGATTCACTTAGTGTTAGAGGTCTAGATGGAGCAGAATTTGTCAGGAGCATCCAGGAGGGTTTTCTAGAGCAGTATGTAAATAGTCCAACTCGGGAAGAGGCCATACTGGACCTGCTGTTGGGGAATGAGCCCGGCCAGGTGGTTGAAGTTTCAGTAGGGGACTACTTTGGGAATAGTGATCACAATTCCGTAAGTTTTAGAATACTCATGGACAAAGATGAGAGTGGTCCTAAAGCAAGAGTGCTAAATTGGGGGAAGGCCAATTATACCAAAATTCGGCAGGAGCTGGGGAATGTAGATTGGGAGCAGCTGTTTGAAGGTAAATCCACATTTGATATGTGGGAGGCTTTTAAAGAGAGGTTGATTAGCGTGCAGGAGAGACCTGTTCCTGTGAAAATGAGGGATAGAAAAGGCAAGATTAGGGAACCATGGATGACAGGTGAAATTGTGAGACTAGCTAAGAGGAAAAAGGAAACATGGTCTAGGAGGCTGAAGAAAGACGAAGCTTTGAAAGAATATCGGGAATGTAGGACCAATCTGAAACGAGGAATTAAGAGGGCTAAAAGGGGTCATGAAATATCTTTAGCAAACAGGGTTAAGGAAAATCCCAAAGCCTTTTATTCATATATAAGGAGCAAGAGGGTAACTAGAGAAAGGATTGGCCCACTCAAGGACAAAGGAGGAAAGTTATGCGTGGACTCAGAGAAAATGGGTGAGATTCTAAACGAGTACTTTGCTTCGGTATTCACCAAGGAGAGGGACATGACGGATGTTGCGGTTAGGAACAGATGTTTGATTACTCTAGGTCAAGTCGGCATAAGGAGGGAGGAAGTGTTGGGTATTCTAAAAGGCATTAAGGTGGACAAGTCCCCAGGTCCGGATGGGATCTATCCCAGGTTTCTGAGAGAAGCGAGAGAGGAAATAGCTGGGGCCTTAACAGATATCTTTGCAGCATCCTTAAACACGGGTGAGGTCCCGGAGGACTGGAGAATTGCTAATGTTGTCCCCATGTTTAAGAAGGGTAGCAGGGATAATCCAGGTAATTATAGACCGGTGCGCCTGACGTCAGTGGTAGGGAAGCTGCTGGAGAAGATACTGAGGGATAGGATCTATTCCCATTTGGAAGAAAATGGGCTTATCAGTGATAGGCAACATGGTTTTGTGCAGGGAAGGTCATGTCTTACCAACTTAATAGAATTCTTAAGTATAGGTGGTCTGATTAGCAAGTTTGCAGACGACACTAAGATTGGTGGAGTAGCAGATAGTGAAGGGGACTGTCAGAGAATACAGCAGAATATAGATAGACTGGAGAGTTGGGCAGAGAAATGGCAGATGGAGTTCAATCAGGGCAAATGCGAGGTGATGCATTTTGGAAGATCCAATTCAAGAGTGAATTATACAGTAAATGGAAAAGTCCTGGGGAAAACTGATGTACAGAGAGATTTGGTTGTTCAGGTCCATTGTTCCCTGAAGGTGGCAACGCAGGTCAATAGAGTGGTCAAGAAGGCATACGGCATGCTTTCCTTCATCAGACGGGGTATTGAGTACAAGGGTTGGCAGGTCATGTTACAGTTGTACAAGACTTTGGTTCGGCCACATTTGGAATACTGCGTGCAGTTCTGGTCGCCACATTACCAAAAGGATGTAGATGCTTTGGAGAGGGTGCAGAGGAGGTTCACCAGGATGTTGCCTGGTATGGAGGGCGCTAGCTATGAAGAGAGGTTGAGTAGATTAGGATTATTTTCATTAGAAAGACGGAGGTTGACGGGGGACCTGATTGAGGTGTACAAAATCATGAGAGGTATAGACAGGGTGGTTAGCAAGAAGCTTTTTCCCCAGAGTGGGGGATTCAATTACTAGGGGTCACGAGTTCAAAGTGAGAGGGGAAAAGTTTAGGGGGGATATGCGTGGAAAGTTCTTTACGCAGAGGGTGGTGGGTGCCTGGAACGCGTTGCCAGTGGAGGTGGTAGACGCAGGCACGATAGCGTCTTTTAAGATGTATCTAGACAGATACATGAATGGTCAGGAAGCAAAGAGATACAGACCCTTCGAAAATAGGCGACATGTTTAGATAGAGGATCTGGATCGGCGCAGGCTTGGAGGGCCGAAGGGCCTGTTCCTGTGCTGTAATTTTCTTTGTTCTTTGAACCATCGCTCTCACCAGTATCCAAAATAGAAAGCCGATTAGCAAGCAAGATACTCAGGGGACTCCTGCACTGCCTGCCTGGTTCTCTTAGAATGCTTGGTGGTCACCCATTCCCTCTCTGCCTGCATCCTCCAAACCTGCGGTGCGACCACCTCCCTAAACGTGCTATCCACGTAGTCCTCTGCCTCGTGGATGCACAACAGTGACTGCAGCCGCTGTTCGAGTTCCGAAACCCGGAGCTCAAGCTTCTGCATCCGGTGACACTTCCTGCAGATGTGTTTGTCTACAACACATGGTGTGTCCATGACTTCCCACATACCGCAGGACGTACATTCCACTTGGCCGAGCTGACCTGCCATAATGTAACTTTAAAAACTTTTTATTACAATGAGAAGTAAAAGAGCTTGCCAGTTACTCACCAATCAGCTTCTTCCCCTGTACAGAAGATAGAGGCAGCTACTGGAAGCTGAAAAGAGGTAGAAGAAAGAAAGAAAGGAACCCCTCCCTCACACACCAAACTCTCATTTTACACTCTGTGTACTCAAATTCATTTTTTCTTAATTTATAGTTCCCCTCCTTCCCGAAGTCCCTCAATTACCAAACTCCTTTCTTAGCACTCTGTGCCCTCCAGCAGCACTCAATGCAGAGAAGCAGCACTGAGAGTCCCCTGAATTTATACTCTGAAAACAATGCAGTGTCAGCTCAGCTAGAGCTCAGAAACCAGTTTAAGCTGGCTACCTAAGTAACTAGCTACAGTTACCACAGAGTGTTAGTATACCCCTGTTTAAAACTGCAAGAAACCTAACTTACCTCTTAACTGAAACAGGAATTTCAATTAATTGTTAGATCTAAACAAAAAAAAACTCGTTGAGAGATTAACCCTGAAAATTCATGCATCATCTCACACTTCTCTGGGTTGAATTCCATTTGCCACTTTTCTGCCCACCTCACCAGTCCATCAATATCTTCCTGCAGCCGACAGCTAGCCTCCTTGCTATCTATCACACGGCCAATCTTTGTGTTGTCTGCAAACTTATTGATCATACCCCCAACATTTATGTCCAACTTGTTAATATATACAACAAAAAGCAGGGGACCCAGTACTGAGCCCTGCGGAACGCCACTGGAAATAACTCATTCAGTCACAAAAACAACTGTCATCAATTACCTTTGTTTCCTGCCACTGAGCCAATTTTGTATCTACCTTGCTACATTTCCTTGGATCCCATGGACATTTATTTTTTTAACCAGTCAGCCATGTGGGACCTTGTCAAAAGCCTTGCTAAAATCCATGTAGACCACATCAACTGCACGACCCTCATCAATCCTCCTTGCTACTTCTTCAAAAAATTTGATCAACTTGGAGAGACAAAATCTTCCCTTAACAAATCCATGCTGACTATCCTTGATTAACTTGTGCCTTTCTAAGTGACAGTTTATCCCGTCTCAGAATTGAGTCCAGTAATTGCTGGACTACATTTTAACTTTCAGACCCTCTTGCAGCAGGGGTGGCTGCATGTTTGCCAGTGGCTTTTTAACACAGCCACTGCATTTGCATCTGATTTCCAGGTCTCCCAACCAATTAGAGCAAACGAGCGTGATGACGACAAGTATCATGATGATGCGCGTCACTCTCTCAGTTCCACTATTTAAAGGAGCCCTGTGAAGAATAGATTTGGAGGACAGTAGATGTTTGTAGACAGAGCCAAGCGTGTAGAAATGGAGGCTCAACATGGCAAGGCAGCACCATGCTTCTCCAATGTGTCTCCACAGATAAAGTTTCAGGCTATAAAGGTGACAGGGATATTCTGTCCTCTGAGAAGAAGGCTGCCAGCGAAAACAAACAGGTGTGTTTGGAGGTGGCTGAGGAAGTCAGCAGCAGGACTGTGGTGACTCATTCCTGGATATAGTGTGCAAGAGGTTCAATGACCTAATCAGGGCAGGAAAGGCGAGTGGCATGGCACCTTCAAGTACAACTGCCACCGCTTCCCCCCCAGCCCCCACACTCTGCCTTTCCAGATTAATGCTGTCCTCAGAATTAGTTTCCCAACCACTGATGTTAGACTCACCGGCCTGTAATTACCTGGTCCATCCCTGCTACCCTTCTTGAATGATGGTACCACATTCGCTGTCCTCCAGTCCTCTGGCACCTCTCCTATGGCCAGAGAGGATCTGAAAATTTGTGTCAGAGCCCCTACTATCATCTCCCTTGCCTCACACAACAGCCTGGGATACATTTTAGTTTAGTTTAGAGATACAGCACTGAAACAGGCCCTTCGGCCCACCGAGTCTGTGCCGACCATCAACCACCCATATATACTAATCCCATATTCCTACCACATCCCCACCTGTCCCTATATTTCCCTACCACCTACCTATACTAGGGGCAATTTATAATGGCCAATTTACCTACCAACCTGCAAGTCTTTTGGCTTGTGGGAGGAAACCGGAGCACCCGGGGAAAACCCACGCAGACACAGGGAGAACTTGCAAACTCCACACAGGCAGTACCCAGAATTGAACCCAGGTCGCTGGAGCTGTGAGCCTGCGGTGCTAACCACTGCGCCACTGTGCCGCCCCATCTGGGCCTGGGGACTCATCCACTTTTAAGCCCGCTAAAACATCTAATACTTCCTCCCTTTCAATGTTAATACGTTCAAGTATATCGCAATCCCCCTCCCTGATCTCTACACCTACATCGTCCTTCTCCACAGTGAAAACAGATGAAAAGTAATCACTTAAAACCTCACCTGCTCCACACACAGATTGCCACTTTGGTCCCTAATGGGCCCTACTCTTTCCCTGGTTATCCTCTTGCCCTTAATATACTTATAAAACGCCTTAGGATTTTCCTTTATATTGACCGCCAGTGTTTTTTCATGTCCCCTCTTTGCTCTCCTAATTACTTTAAGTACCCCCCTACACTTTCTATACTCTAATGCCTCTGCTGTTTTCAGTGCTCCAAATCTGCCATAAGCCTCCTTTTTTTTCCTGATCCAATACTCTATACCCCTTGACATCCAGGGTTCCCTGGACTTGATGGTCCTACCTTCCACCTTAACAGGTACATGTTGGCTCTGAACCCTCACTATTTCCTCTTTGAATGACTCCCACTGGCCTGATGTACTTTCCTAAAAGTAGCTGCTCCCAGTCCACTTTGGCCAGATCCTGTTTTATCAAATTGAAATCAGCCTTCCCCCAAAAAGTCTGTCTCTAGCAAGAGTGTCAAGATGTCTCAGGTCTTTGCTACATCCATAGAAAGAATGGCAAATTTTGGATTCCAGAGGCATTTTCATCAAACCAGTCCCTGTTCTTTCTCACTGAGTCACCGAACCCTTTCACAGTTATTTGCCGAAGAACTGCTTCCACTGTTCATCTGGGTCTATTTTAGTGCCTGGGAACATGCAGTTTGCTCTCAAGTTCTTCTTTAACCTCTGGCAGACCTAGTTGCTGAACTTGGAGTTTCTTCATTACTGACCCCTTTCTCTTGGGAGGTGGCTAAATTTAGAGGGCAACCTTGGGTTGAAACAGTCTGTGGTCAGTGTAACAGTAAGTACTGGGCATAACTCTGGTGTGAAGTCTCCGGTGTCTCGTTGTCTCTGATGACTACAGAAGTGCACATCTTGGAACTTCTTTTTGCTGATGATTGTGCCCTTGTGGCCCATACACAGGAAGCACTACAGTTCATTGTGAACCATTTCTCAGAAGCAGCAAAGGCATTCGGCCTTACCATCAGCTTGAAGAAAACAGAAGTGCTGTTCCAACCCCCACCCTGTGAAAATTACAACCCACCACATATCAATATTGATGTTGAAAGTCTCATACTGTTGATCAATTCACATATCTGGGCAGTGTTATTTCAAACAACACCTCCATCAGCAAACATTGACAATTGCTTGTTCAAAGCCAACAGCTCTTTTGGTTGCCTCATTAAATGAGTCTTGAAAAATCACTCCTTGCGCATTTCCATGAGAATCCAGGTGTACAGAGCTGTTGTTAACATTACTCGCTTGTATGGCTCAGAATCTTGGGTCCTGTACAGTAAACAAACTAAGCTACTTGAACGCTTCCATCAATGCTGCTTATGCTCCATCATGAATATCAAATGGCAGGACTACATTACACATATTGAAGTCGTTAGAAGAGTGAGTTTACCTAGCATTGACAGCATTTTCCTACAACAAAATCAGCACTATATAGAGAATTGTCCCTCAGTAAGTGGAACCGAGGTGCTCTGCGAAAACATTTCAAGGATCAGCTGAAGAAATAAGTCTCCTTGGTTGACATCGAACAACGGAGGTGGGAGCAGGAAGCTGATAACAGGAACAACTAGTGCTCAAAAATCATGAAAACTACGTGCAGGTTTGAGTCCTTAAGATGCAAAGCTGTAGGAGAGAAATGTTGAAAACGGAAGGAAGCTGCTTCTGCCCAGGCTGCCCTAGATCAAGAGTTCCTGTGCCCCAAAAGCTCAAGAGCCCACAGATCTAGAATTGGACTGGTTAGCCACCAGTGAGTGTGCCAGCACCCACAGAGCTGAATCTTCCCTTGATCTTCATTTGCGAACTTCTTTGAGCTAGGGGCTGGGGGAACACAGTGGGTTCAGATTTTGGGTGTCAGATGGCTGCACTGCCACAGTTTCACTGAAGCATGCCTGAATCAGCCACCTATGCCTTCACCAATTCACCTCCTTCCTCCTTATCCTCCTGCTGCTGTTCTTCTTATTGTTGCTGCTCGAAAGAGGAGTTGAGGTCTGGGGCTGATCAGCCATGATCTTATTGAATGGCGGGGCAGGCTTGAGGGGCCGAATGGTTTACTCCTGCTCCTATTTCTTATGTTCTTATGTTCCTCCTCCAAAGATAGCGTGCTCACCAACTTCTGCCTCCTGGAGATCCAGTCCTCATTGCGCAAGGCACAGTAGAGTGTAACCAATTCTGCAAACTCTGGCCGGTGCATACTGATGGGCGTTACCAGATCTGTCTAGGCACCTGAATCACACCTTCAGCATCCTGCTTGCTGCTCAGCTACAACTCTGGTGCTCATGTGGCTTCTATTGTACTTTTCTTGGGCGTCAGTATTTGGGATCCTCAGCCATGCCGTCAGAGACAGTTATCGTCTTGTTGGAGCCATCTACTGAACCTGCTTCAAGGTGTAAATATCTCTGGAACCTGACTGGTGCAGGTTGAATGCATCATGGCAGCTCCCTGGAAATCTTGCACAGATATGGATGATGATCTGATGGGGTGGAATCCTGTTTGGTTGATGGACTCCTGGGTGATCTGGAGGCATCTTGATTGTCACATGAGTGCAGTCAAAGGTGGAAGTCACCGGGTTCCTGCCGCCTTCTTCACACGCTGGGAATTCCCCCCTGCTGTTTCAACTGGAAGGTGTATTAGAGTCTGGACGGTGGGGAGGGTGGAGGTGAAAGAACAGGTATCGCATCTCCTGCATTTCCATTGAAAGGTGTCATAGAAAGGGCAGGGGGCGCTCGGGGGTGACAGAAGAGTGAACCAGGGTGTCAGAGGAGGGGATGGTCCCTTCCGTATGCTGAATCAGGAGGGGAGATGAAGATATATCCGATGGTGGTATTGTGCTAGAGGTAGCAGAAATGGAGGAAGGTGATCCGTTGAATGTGGAGACTGGTGGGATGGCAAGTGAGGAGAAAGGGAACAGTATTGTGGTTCTGGTACAAAAACAAGAAATGCTGGAATCACTCAGCAGGTCTGGCAGCATCTGTGGAAAGAGAAGCAGAGTTAACGTTTCGGGTTAGTGACGCTTCTGCGGAACTGTGGTTCTGGTAGGCAGGTGAAGAGGTGAGGGCAGAAGTGCAAGAAAAAGGACAAGCACATTTGAGGGTCCTGTCAACCACATGGAGGGAAATCCTCAGTTGAGGAAAAAGACAGAGCCCTTACAGGAAGCTGGGTAGCTGTGGGAGTCAAGAGGAATATTATAGAAATTGGTTTACAGCCTATCTCCAGAAATGGAGGTAGAGAAGTCGAGGAAGTAGATATCAGAAGCGAAGTTTAGGAGTCATGTTTTTGTTATAATGCCGTTAAAATTTCATAATTTAGATTTGATGGTTGTCTTATCTCTTTCAGAGCAGAACTAGCAGGGGAACAAGGATGGCTGCATCTCCTGTTCCCTACGGGAGAGATGGCCCTCAATATCATGGGTCCGGTTGCGACAGTGATTTTGGCATCCAGCATCGCCGAGAAGATTGAGGATAACGGTATGTTCCTACCTAATGCCCCTTCTCAACTCCCAGCTCACCTTCATCCTGCTATCTGGCATGACGACCAAGCGTCTGATGGTGTGACCATAAACTTCATGCTTCCCTTCCCAACCCACCTCACTTGCCTCACACCAACCTTCCCCTCTGATTTCCTGCTGTCAGATATCAAGAACTGCTGCCTGCCCAGCCACAGCAGCCCAAGGAGGGTGAGAGAGAGCAACAGCACAGAACTAATGACGAGGCCTGTCACTTGATCTGACATTTGCAGCCACCAGCTCAGATACTGGCACTGCATGTACCTTGGAGGCTAGTGAGTCATCCAGGCAGAAGTGGGCTGCAGTCAGGCCAGGGGGAAAGGATGACTTATTTGCCAGCTCACCGGAGGGCGAGGTTAAAGACAAGTTCTGGTGCAGAGAACTCAGATAAGGACTGCAATGGGGGTGACATACTATAGAGCGCTGATGGGCATGCACACCAAGATGTGCTCCCATACCCTGTGAGGATGCAACAACACTCTCTGGCACAACATCTCCAGAAACACTCCAAAATACGTCCTGACACTTTGCAATAGCAGAAGTTTAAAAAAATGATCCTACCTGTAATTTGGGTGCCTGTCTTTTAAGGAATGCTAGAACAGGATCCATCTTTCAGCAAAGTACTTATTTTTAGAATGACGCGTGAATACATGGCCTGAACCGGTGTGGTCCAAATTAGGTATCTGGTATTGCATCAGTCGGTTGGGCTGTGTGTCTTTAGGATGGCGCTCCTTCACAGCCTTCTGGCACATGCTGGGGTTTCTGAAGAAGGTGCACGGTGTGGGCTGTGCCAGAAACTGCTGAAGGGACTGCATGCCCTCGCAAAATGGCACTAGGCCTCCATAGCGCTACCTCTAGTGGTGATACAGAAATGAAATTCAGGCCCTCATGTCATATATCCATGTACTTTATTTAGAATTACCATTTATTTTGTATGCACCAGGATACAGATTTAAAAATAATTTGCATTACAAACCAGTAATTGCACAACCCTGGTCTCATATCACACGTACCGCAAACCGTTTATGCTTAAGCATATTAAATCCCAGCCACATAATTTGTGTAAAAGGTTAGGGCTAAAATTTCCACACAATGCCTTTGGATATGGCTAATAGACTACAGAAGAAAATGAGATGCATTAAGAAAGTGGCATTAAAGACTGTCCTGGAAATTAATGAATAATTTATTCTTTTGCATCTGCATCCCTTTAGTAGGTATTAATTTGCAGAGAAACGGATGATGGGAGCAGAATTCAAAATGACACCTATGGGTGAAAAAGCACGGCTGGATGACATCAGTTCATTAGTTGCAGTGGAGACAGAAAGTCTCAGAGTCAGGACTTTGACATTAAAATTAGACACACAAGCTGACTTAGGGTGAGGTTACACTGGAGATTTATATCATTATAAACCTGTCGCCAATAATTTACATGTCTGAAGCATTTCATCCAGTCTCAGGGAAAAAGGGAAAACTGGTAGTTTGCAGTCACACACTGAACAGGGAACAGAGAGGGATGCAGCAAAACAGAGCTTCAGTGTTATCCAACAAGCTTTTACAGTAATATTTATGTGAAAAGAGAGATAGGGATAATCCGTGCTCTAAAACGACTGGGTGTCTCTGCAATCTCTGCAGAGGGAAACAAATATAAGGATCAAAATTATCAGCAATTTATCATAGACACTTAAAATGCTTATATTAATTTCCTCTTCATTATTGTAATGGTGATTGTCATGCTAGGCCCCCAACTGCCAAGAATGAGGCACATCAATTTTGTCATGAACATTGATTTTTAACTGTTATTGGAGCGAGGAAATGACTTGTTAAACAGATTAGCTGTGGCTGGAATTTTTTTTATTACATATTTACAGACATCGAAGGTGAGGAAGCGCATTCCAGGGCCTGCTAAGGAGGATACAATCCACAAGGGCCAGGACTGGTTAGACCAGTTGGTCACATGATTGCCTGGCTGCTCCAGGGTTTTCTTTTGAACTGGCCACAGAGTTTTTCAATGCAGAGTGTCTGTTTGCTCCAGGACTGAAGATCTCTCTTCTGTCTGCTCCCATCTCTTTCTCACAAGCCTCTGAATCCACTGAAGATGCATGAACTCCAAGAGAGAAAAGTCTCCTTCAGCAAACAAGGTTTAAGAATAATACTGGGTCCCAACGAAAAGCAAGATCTACCTCCAATCAAGGACTCTATAGTGAGCTTGAAGAACCGTAACAACTCTTCAGATATTGCCTCAAACTTTTCCATTTTTTCCTTCTGTTCTTTTCTGTCTCTATTTGCATGTGTTTATCGCGCATGCATGCTAGCGTGGGCGTGTCGTGTATCCGTAGGCGCCAACCGAATTAGAGTTTAAGTTCAAGTTTGATAAATTTAAACTTTTCTTCTTTAAACCTAAGAAAGCCTGTTGTGCTGGTTTCTTTGCCTTATGGGTGGCACAGTGGTTAGCACCGCAGCCTCACAGCTCCAGCCTCAGATACTGAAGCAGTCCATGCCCGCGTGCAACAAGACCTGGACAACATTCACACTGATAATGGCATGTAACATTTGTGCCACACAAGTGTCAGTTAATGATCCTGTCCAATAAAAGAGAGTCCAACCACCTCTCCAAGACATTCAACAGCATTACCATTACCAAATCCCCCAGCATCAGCATCCTGGGGGTCATCATTGGCCAGAAACTTAACTGGACCAGCCATATAAATACTGTGGCTACAATAGGTCAGAGGCTGGGAATTTTGTGGTGAGTAACTCACCTCCTGACTTCCCAAAGCCTGCCCGCTATCTACAAGGCACAAGTCAGAAGTGTGTTGGAATACTCTGCACTTGCCTGGATGTCCCAATAACACTCAAAGCCTGAGACCATCCAAGACAAAGCACCTCGCTTGATCAGCACCCCATACATCATCATAAACATTAATTTCCTCCCCAACTGACGCACAGTGGCTGTAGTGTGTACGATCTACATGATGCACTATGGCAAACCAACAGCACCTTCCAAACCTGCAACCTTTACTGCCTAAAAGGACAAGGCCAGGAGGTGTGTGGGAACACTACCACCTTCAAGTTGGGGCGGTGCAGTGGTTAGCACCACAGCCTCACAGCTCCAGTGACCCGGATTTGGTTCTGGGTACTGCCTGTGTGAAGTTTGCAAGTTCTCCCTATAACTGTGGGTTTCTGCCAGGTGCTCTGGTTTCCTCCCACAGCCAAAGACTTGCAGGTTGATAGGTAAATTTGCCATTATAAATTGCCCCTAGTGTAGGCAGGAGAATGGTGGGGATGTGGTAGGGAATACGGGATTAATGTAGGATTAGTATAAATGGGTGGTTGTTCGTCGGCACAGACTCGGTGGGCCGAAGGGCCTGTTTCAGTGCTGTATATCTCTATGACTCTAAGTTCTCCTCCAAGTCACACATACACCACACGAAATGCAGTGGTTCAGGAAGGCGCCTCACCACCACCACCTTCTCTCGGGCAATTAGGGCCTTGCCAGCACTTCCACATTGCAAGAACAAATAAGAAAAAAAATCAGGGAAAAAATCAGGCTCAGAGAAAGTAAACACATAGCATGTATTCCATCTTAAAGAATTAAAGTTTAAAGTAATTTATTATTCATGCACATTAGGCACAATCTGATTTTCCTCAATCTGTTATGCTAGGTATTCGATTATGAGTGCCTCTGGTGCAAGTACACAGGAAATTTCATTCTAAAATTCTTATGTGAGTGAATCAATCAGATTACAGAAAATTAACTCAGTTGTGAGCATATTATAGTGCCATGCTCACCAGCTGGACACAAATTGTATCTAGCAGCAACCAAGATTTACAATTGTCATCTGTAATCAATTAGATTGCAACCATGAAATAACTCCCTAGTTTTGGTTAGTTTTCATTTTATATGATGTATAAGGTTTGTTTGTAAAATACTTTTTTCCTGATGTTTTGTGTATCAGCTTATTCCATGAAATAGTTTAAATCCCACCATGGCAGCTCGGGGAATTTAAATTCAGTTAATTAATAAATTTGGAATAAAAGGCTAGTCTCAGTAATGATGATCATGAAACTGCCGGATTGTTGTAAAAACCCATCCCGTTCACTAATGTTCTTCGGGGAAGGAATCTGCCGCCCTTACAGAGACTGGCCTAAATGTGACTCCAGACCCACAGCAATGTGGTTGACTCTCAAGTGCCTGCTGAAATAGCAAGCCACTCAGTTGTATCAAACAGTTACAGAAAAGGTGAATAAGAATAAAACCAGACAGACTACCTGGCATCAACCTAGGCACCGGAAATGACAAAGGCACACCTTGCCCAGTCAACTGTGCAAAATCCTCCTCACTAACAATTGGGGACGTGCCAAAATTGAGGAGCTGTCCCGCAGACTAGTCAAGCAATAGCATGACAGTCATACTCACCAAATCATACTTTACAGCCAATGTCCCAGATTCCTCCATCACCATCCCTGGGTATGTCCTGTCCCACTGACAAGACGGATCCACCAGAGGTGGTGGCACAGTGGCATACAGTTGGGAGGGAGTGGCGGTGGGAGTCCACAACATTGACTTTAGACCCCATGGCATCAGGTTAAACGTGGGCAAGAAAACCTCCTGCTGATTATCAACTACCACCCTCCCTCAATTGATGGATCACTACTCCTCCATGTTGAACACCACTTGGAATAAGCACTGAGGGTAGCAAGGGCACAGAATATATTCTGGGGACTTCAATGTTCATGACAAAGATTGGCTCCATAGCAGCACTACTGACTGAGCTCGCTGAGTCCTGAAGGACATAGCTGCCAGACTGGGCCTACGGCAGGTGGTGAGAGAACCAGAGGGAGAAAGCTACTTGACCTTGCTCTCATTTATCTACTTGTCGCAAATGAACCTGTCCATGATAGTATTGGCAGGAGTGACCACCGCACAGTCCATGTGGAGATGAAGTCCCGACTTCACACTGAGGACACCCTCCATCATGCTTTGTGGCACTGCCACAATGCTAAATGAGATAGATGCAGAACAGAGCTAGCAGCTGACAAAAAGGCATCCATGAGGTGCTATGGGTCATCAACAGCAGCAGAATTGTATTCAACCATAATCTCTCACTCTGCTATTACCATCAAGCCAGGGGACCAACCCTGGTTCAATGAGGTGTGTAGAACAGCACGCCAGGAGAGCACAAAGCATACCTAAAAATCAGATGCCAGCCTGGTGAAGCTACAACACAGGACGACATGCATGCTAAACAGCGGAAGCTACATGTGAAAGACAGAGGCAAGTCATCCCACAACCAACGGATCACATCAAAGCTCTGCAGTCCTGCCACATGCAGGTGTGAATGGTGGACAATTAAACAACAAACCAGAAGAGGAGGCTCCACGAACATCCCCATCCTCAATGATGGGGGAGCCCAGCATATCAGTGCAAAAGACAAGGCTGAAGCATTTGCAACCATCTTTAGCTAGAAATGTTGAGTGGATGATCCATCATGGTCTCCTCCTGAGGTGCCCACCATCAGAGATGCCAGTCTTCAGTCAATTCGATTCACCCCAATTAATATCAAGAAATGGCTGAAAGCATTGGATTCAGAAAAGGCCCTGACAAAATTCCAGCTGTAGTGTTGAAGACTTGTGCTCCAGAACTAGCCATGCTCCCATCCAAGCTATTCCAGTACAGCTACAACACTGACATCTACCGGACAATGTGGAAATTGCCCAGGTATGTCCTATCCACAAAAAGCAGGACAAATCCAATCCAGCCACATACCGCCCATCAGTCTATTATCAATCATCAGTAAAGTGATGAAAAGGGTCATCGACAGTGCTATCAAGTGGCACTTATTCACCAATAACTTCTCATTGATGCTCAGTCTGGGTTCCACTAGGACCACACAGCTCTAGACCTCACCACAACCTTTGCCCAAACATGAACAGAAGAGCTTAATGCCAGAGGTAAGATGAACGTGACTGCCCTTGGTATTAAAGCAGCATTTGACCGAGTGTGGCATCAATGAGCCCTACCAAAATTGAAGTCAATAGGAATCGGGGGAAAACTTTCCACTGGTTGGAGTCATACCTAGCATAAAGGAAGATGGTTGTGGTTGTTGGGAGACCAATCATCTCAGCCACAGGACATTGCTGCAGAAGCTCCTCAGGGTAGTGTCCTAGGTCCAACATCTTCAGTTGCTTCATTATAATGTCAGAAGTGAACTGCAGATGCTGGAAATCTGAAATAAAAACAGAAAATGCTGGAAATACTCAGCAGGTCTGGCAGCATCTGTGGAGGGGGAAACACAGTTAACATTTCAGGTCTGCGACCTTCCATCAGAACTGCGAAATTAGGAATGTAATAGGTTTTGAGCAAGTGAAAGGTGGGATTGTGGGAATTTGAATAAAAGGGAAGGTCTGTGATAGGTTGGAGGGAAGGAGAGCTTTAATGACAAAAGGTTTCATGCTGCAAAGACAAAGGGGGTGGTAACAAGATAAGTAAAGAAATAAAAGATGCGTCTAGAGGAGGTGCAAGTGGCAAGATAGCAGGCGTCCGAACGCAAAGTAGAGGAATTATGAGAAAAATAACAGCAAAAATAGAACACAAAACAAAATTGGGTAGAATTGCTGAACTCAGTGTTGAGTCCAGAAGGCTGTAAAGTGCCCAGTTGAAAGAATGAGGTGCTCTTCCTAGAGCTTGCATTGAGCTTCATTGGAACAATGCAGCAGGCAGAGGACAGAAGGTCAGATTGGGTGCAAGGTGAAAAATTAAAATGACAGGCTATTGATAACCTCTTCTCCCTCCAGCCTTCAGCATCTGGCTCGCATTTGAAGTGAATCACCCAATTTGAGCCCCAAAACATGCTGAAACCTATTTTCTACCTGTTTATATCAAATAAATAGTGAAGACTGTAATAATATGCTCACAGATGACTCTGATCTTTGAGAATATGAATCCACAAGTCTCCCATTTTATAAGGCAGGAAAGAAATTACTAATGGAGGAAGTGAATTTTTAAGTTCTCCCAGAATTATTCCCCTCAGGGTCTCATATGTGGCCCCTCCCTTTCGGGCCCACATCTAATGATCAAAGTTAATTTGCTTTATCCTCTCAAATTCTATATAAGTTTGCCCAGGCTGTTGCCGGAGGTACAGAAATTTCTGCCTATACACTTCAGAGAAGGGACTAATTTATAAGCAGCAAGAATAGCTTTTTCTGCCACCTCAACCTGCAGAAGCCTCCTCAGAAAACATGGCATAAACTTCATGAGCTCTGCCAATCGACCTGCTTTGCATAAACAATGCCCAACTTTCCTTCGGACACTTTATCTATCTTTTCAAAAGAAATGAAAAATGTCTCTACATCCCTTTCCTCAAACTTTGTAAGAGCTTGCACAAATTTAAACAGCGCTCCATTGGGTCCTGGGCTGGAGTCAGTTCTTCCCTTACCAGAATTTTCACTGAGGTCAAGGTCACCCTGTTTTTTTATTTCTAGCTTTTTAATTTGAATACCGTTTCTTGCTCCCCCTTTTTTTCCCCTCTCCTGCCTATCTTCTCTTTCCTTTTGAAATTGTAGTTCAAGTTTTTTCATTTTTTTCCTGTTCAAGCGCAAGTTTTACCTTTTCCAATTCTCTTTCCTGTTCAAGCTACTTCATTTGTAACTGAATCCTAGTTAATTCAATTGAATTATCATTCTGATTGCCTTTTCCTTCTTCCAATTTCAAATGCTGTGCCATTACTTCAATTACGTCTGCTTTCGTAGCTCCCGGCTTTAACTCAAACTCCAACTTTGCTGCCAATTCCTTTAGTTTAGCCTTGGTTAAGTTTTTCAAATCACTCAGGGATAAGTCCTACCTCCTCAGAAAAGTCATTGCAACTGACAAATTCATTGCGGTAGTGTAAACTTTACTCTAATGCACAAGAAACCTGGTGTTTTCCTTTTCCCCTTTACAGTTATTGTTAGTCACTTACAATTGCACGTCATGCGTTATCTCACACAGAGCCCCCAATTATATGTTACGACCACTCAGGAGGAGTGCACCGTCTCTCTCTAGTTCCACTTCTCCACAGGTCACAACATATATTTAGTGTGTACCCAGTTACCTTTGCTGAAAGATCTGCGTGACGCCTGCTGCAGACAAATTTCCTTGAACGCCTATCCATCACAGACTGTTCATCAAACTCGCCTGGAGGGACTTCAAGTGGCATCCTGCTGGTCACTGACCCAGCGATATCCTACCAGAACGTTACAACCCAGTTATTTTATTATTCCTAAGAAACAGTTGTAAAGAGGAAGGCCTTTCTCCCCAGTTAACTTGTTTTTGAATGTATGTGTGTGTGGATGAGGGATAGGAAGAATAAGGAGTCAAAACATCTTTTGATATAAAGATTTATCTCAATATTGTTTAAGACTTAAATTATTAATAAATAGCTAATTTTGTTGATCTTTAAAGAAACCTAGTTTGGTGTGCTTTATTCTGGGGGACAAATGCTGTATTTAATTTGGCTATTTTCCGGTAGGTGGGAAACAGCAAAGATAAAGAAAGATTACAGCACAGGAACAGGCCTTTCGGTCCTCCAAGCCTGCGCCGATCCAGATCCTCTGTCTAAACATGTCGCCGATTTTCTAAGGGTCTGTATCTCTTTGCTTCCTGCCCATTCATGTATCTGTCTAGGTATATCTTAAAAGACGCTATCATGCCCGCGTCTACCACCTCCATGCTGGCAATGCATTCCAGGCACCCACCACCCTCTGCGTAAAGAACTTTCCACGCATATCCCCCCTAAACTTTTCCCCTCTCACTTTGAACTCGTGACCCCTAGTAATTGAATCCCCCACTCTGGGAAAAAGCTTCTTGCTATCCACCCCGTCTATACCCCTCATGATTTTGTACACCTCAATCAGGTCCCCCCTCAACCTCCGTCTTTCTAATGAAAATAATCCTAATCTACTCAACCTCTCTTCAGAGCTAGCGCCCTCCATACCAGGCAACATCCTGGTGAATCTCCTCTGCACCCTCTCCAAAGCATCTACATCCTTTTGTTATGTTATGACCTGTGGGGGGGGGGGGGGGGGGGGAAACGGATGGACTAACGGGCACACACACGCACACAAACACACAAACCAGTAATGAAGTAAAGCATGAATACACCGATTGAAATTTTAAAGTTCACTTTTTACCTTAGTCCCTCACACTCACACACATATACACCAGTTAACTGGAAAAATAAAAGGGATTTTTGTTCAGAGCTCTGTTACAGACAAAAAAAAACTTAGGCTGAATACTTGCTTATTCTTGAAGAAAACAGCAGATGAGATCTGTTGTGTTCCAAAACTGCCATACAGTCTAGCCTCCAAGTACACTTAGACAGATCACTGGGATTTTTTAGAAAAGCTCTTTTCAGGCGGTGTTGAGAATTAATTTAGTAGGTTTTTCTTCAAAGACAGGAGGAGAGATGAGTTGATACAATGGACTTCTCAAGGTCTTTTTTGAGCTGGGTTGTGGTCTTATCTCCTTCCTTTTGAATTCCCTTCTCCTTCTGCAGGCTTGACTCTTTAAACATTCAGCTTGTGAGTTTGCTGCTCTCAGGTGCACTCTGCTGCTCCCAGGCTTGTCCTATCAAGGAGTGCGACTGTTGCTTCTCTGCTCACATCATTCCCCAGTTACCAGAGTTTCTGTTCTATTTTTAACTTGAGTCCTGTAACAACCAGCAAACATTGTTGCGAAACCAAATCTTTCAGTGCTTTCCTGATGACTCCCTTGAAAAGAAAACTTGCCCAACATTTATTCAGTTTGACTATGAATTATTCAAAATTTTTTTTTAACAAAACAGAAGCACTTTCATAACAAGATACTGTCTCAGATACTGAATGATACAAGTGCTTTGAAAGTAAATTGTCTCAGCCAGTAAATGGTCACATGTTCATTCTGAAATGAGTCCTTGTGTCTACTTCATAAGTTGCAGTTCCATGACTGCAGGTACCAAGGTTAGGAACTTTAAATCTATATGCAGTTGTTTAAAGTACAAAGATAGATATTCCAAATTTAACCATTACAATTTTTTTTTAAATTAAAGTACTGTGAATAAAAACTATTTCAGGTTTAAAAAAGATAAAATCCAGTTTTTCAAATAAATATCTTAAAATTTAGCTTAATTTACATGAATCAGCCACTGCAATAACCCTCCTCTTTTAATACAGGTCCCACTATATTGGCTTTCAATCGCAGCCAATAAAAATGATGCTTAGGAATCTAAAACTGCTCCAGAATTAATAATGATCAAACCGAAGATTCCATATACAAAAGAAAAGGATGAAAGAAAGACGAGAAACATAAGTACGACTTTATCATTTGCCTATGCTCCATCCAATGAGGTACTGGAATTTCCTTGAGTTTGGCAATTGAATTATACAAGACTAAAGAAAGTACCATTTTAAGGCGTCTCCATACACAGCATAAAACATACAACTCAATTTAATGCTGCTTACTGTATGAGGCAAACTAAGACACCTTCTTGTAACAGTGATATAGAAGACAGCAGTAAACCATTACTGTTAAACATAAATCCCTTTGGTGTCTCTATTTGGTCACATGACATTTTATCTTTGATTTAACCAAGGGTACAACCTATATAGAAAGTTTACACTTTATTCACCAGCATGCAAGTTACAAAGCAAAGAAAGGACTCCAATATGAATGCAGAATGAACAAATGTTTTGCCATCTACAGCAAAACATTTTATGCCACCATGTCCCTTGATTATGTTCCAGTAATTTGATATATCCTTCCACCTTCTCAAACAGTTACAATAACTTAGTTGACTTTTTTGGGCATTTCCAGATTCCAGGCACCAGTAAGGTAACGTAATCGAATGAAGAGAAGATCTTTACCCATCTGTAACCAACTCCAGAAGGGAACTAGTTTAGATCCTATAATACAAAGCAGACAATATAAAATTATAGAAAATCACATTAATTCTGTATTAGGCTTTCAAAAATATGTTGTTGGTTTACAAAAAAATCTCAGAAATTTTAGAACACATGATGGTAAAACCATAAGAAAGGGGTTCTGGTTATGAGAAGTCATAGCTTTGCTCTCAAAATGCTTCATTTACACAAAATAATAGCGTTGCTCTATATCTTTAAAAAATTGTAATTCACTATTCTGAAGATTCCAAAAAATTAATTTCTGTTGTCCCCATTTGAAAACAAAGCATTCCCAGGTCATGTGTGGAATGGCTTAAATAAAAGATAAACTTGATTTATACCATCAACGTTTGAAAAGCACAACCATTGTACCAGCACGATGTTTAATTTCTCACGGCAGATCGCCTTGTGGTCAATTTGATTAAGACCAGAAATTTGAAGATTTTCCACTACTGAAGCAATTGAAGCTTTGGTGCCACATTGCTGGAGCATAAGCAGTGCATTGAACTGAATGTCCTCAAGTTTCTGTCATCAGTTCTTTTGAATAATTATTTATAACTATCTCTGCAGCCTTGGTCTTCAGCAAGGAGCAAGGCTAATGGGAAAAGCTAAGACCAGTAGGTTCAAATTAAAGGGTTGTGTGTTCTTGAAGATAAGTGGTTACATATAGGCGCAAATATATTTTAGCCTCTCAAATTAGCTATTTATTAATAAACTAAGTCTTAAACAATATTGAGATAAATCTTTATATCAAAAGATGTTTTGACTCCTTATTCTTCCTATCTCTCATCCACACACATACATTCAAAAACCAGTTAACTGGGGAAAAAGGCTTTCCTTTTTACAACTGTTTCTTAGGAATAATAAAATAACTGGGTTGTAACGTTCTGATAGGATATCGCTGGGTCAGTGATGTCCTGTGTATTAACTTACCATGGCAACTCACTGGTAATTATTATACACATGTACGTATTCAGAGTTCTTTATGAAATGGTATTTTTTCCATGCATAGCCAGGTGGTGCCGGGTACAATGCCAGCACCATTATTCTCTCAAACAACTGAAACACAGAACCAATTTCGGGCACAAATTAAAAAGGTGGTCCCATAATCGTTCTGTCCGAGTGCCATACACAGAATATTTGTGTTATCCTAACTAACAAAGATCCAATTTTTCAAGTCTTTCTTCATATTTGTAAGTCCTCATACCAGGCAAAAACCTAGTGAATCTATGTTGTACCCTGCTAAAGCCTCAGTATTCTTCCTTGAAGGTTTTATTTGTATATACTTTTGATTGGAAACCTAAGACACATTTTAAAATGTATTTTGTCCCAGCAATCCTTTTCAGACATTTTACTCAACTTTGTTCAAATTGGGTAGTCCACTTGAAGCTATCAGAAAGCAATAAAAAGAAAAATGCATTTATATAATGACTTTCATGGCCACAGGATGTCCCAACCAATGAAGTACTTTTGAAGTGTAGTCACTGTTGTAATGTAGGAAAATAGTTAAGAAAGCCATGGATGGTCAACTACAAACCCACAAGTCAAGAGTAATATTCAGAGACCATGCGCGTCTGGTCCATTTATATTGCAGTTTTGCGTAGCTTTTTTTATTTGTAGTCGTTGCTGATTATTTCTTTCCCCCCCTCCAAGCAGTTAAGCTTATAACTACTATAAATCTACAGTGGACCATTGCTATTGTTCCATTATCCATTTATTGTTTAATATATTCCTGCTCCAGTTTGAAGCCTATACCATAGCCTATTTTCTGCTGCCAGGATGATCATGTAAGGGTGTACATTGATAGTACCTTCCAGGCCCATGATTTCAACCATCTAAAAGACTAAGAACAGCAAGGCTGTGGGAACACCATTACTTTTAAGCATCTTTCCAAATTACACAACGTCCTGATTTGGACATATACCATTTGTAAGAATCCTGGGAAATCCCTACATCAGGTTTTCTTGTTTATTAATGAAAACTAACAAATACTATGACAGGTTGTACATTAATTTCAATGATATACTGAATCTTACACTGAACTATTTTATTGCTGCTTGTGGTGCACCCTGGGTATAAGCAGCTGAGAGGTGGTTTGATAGGGAATTGTGGTTTAGGCCTTTATTGACCAAATGTTTTTTTTGACTTGAAAGGTGTAAAAGGAACCAAATCGTCAAAAGGTAAACCTTAGCAGAAATCTAGTAGTGTGTGAAAACAGACAGCTTTTTTTGGGAGTTAAAAGATAAACACCTTAGACAGAATAGCCGAGTACGAAGGACTCTACATTTTCCTTGCTTTGGCCAGGCACTAGCATTGGAATGTTTATGAACTGATAGGAGTCTGAGCGTTGGAAGCCAGAGATCTTGAGAGTTTGAGCTGGCTTGGCTGGGCAGATGGTTCAATGACATCTTTTGTAAATCGGGCAGTTCAAATAATAGTCAGATAATGACTGGTGTCTTTACTGTGGGGAGAAAAAAGGGATCACCTGGGCAGGGAGAAAGAGATATTCGTCCACAGGAGGTTTGAGACCATCCCATAGACAGACCATCACAGAAGAATGGGGCTGGCAGGGGGACCATATGTGTATGTGCCACATTGACTGGCACAATCAGGGAGTGATTATGTGGACATCACACTTCTACCCAGAGCATAAAAGTAATGCTGCTGCGCTTTGATATTACTGCTCATATATTACTGATATTAGTGTGTGTTAAATCTTACTTATACGGAATAAAATACTGTTACCAATAAGGGTATCACGTCAAATCATTTAAAAATTTGGGAATAGGAGATAAAGGGTTAATTGACTCCGATACCCCAAATTTTAACACATTCCTTCATCGTAACTGGACTTCTCCACCCAATGCCATTGTTGGAGCACCATCAGCACAGTGATACAAAGAGAAGACCCACTACCACCTTTTTAGGCCAAAGTGAAATGGGCAAAAAATGCAGCTTTGCCAGTCTTGCTCACATCCAGAGATCAAAATGCAAAAAACTAATAGCTAAAATACAACAATGAGGCTTTTGTGTTTAACCATTGGGCTCATTACATTTTACTTGGGCATGAGCAGACAAAGTCACACTTTGTTGTAGGGGTCAAAGGCTCACCTATAGGAATGATCTGAGGCAAACTGTTTTTTAAAAATAAAAAAAGAGTGCTATATCTTTTATTTATTTTTTTATTTAGAGATACAGCGCTGAAACAGGCCCTTCGGCCCACCGAGTCTGTGCCGACCATCAACCACCCATTTATACTAATTCTACACTAATCCCATATTCCTACCACATCCCCACCTTCCCTCAATTCTCCTACCACCTACCTACACTAGGGGCAATTTACAATGGCCAATTTACCTATCAACCTGCAAGTCTTTGGCTGTGGGAGCAAACCAGAGCACCCGGCGAAAACCCACGCGGTCACAGAGAACTTGCAAACTCCACACAGGCAGTACCCAGAATCGAATCCGGGTCGCTGGAGCTGTGAGGCTGCGGTGCTAACCATTGCGCCACACTGTGTATCTGTGTAGTTCTCCCTCTCTGTCCATTACAACATGCCTCACCTGAGGAAAACAAGTCTTTTTCTCCTACATGCTGGTTAATGCAAGTTTAAGCTCAATGTTAGGAGAGCTGGGCAAACAGCTTTAGATTTTACTTTCAGCTTGACATCATTCCCAGATGGAACAACTGAGAACAGGAATATACAGATAGCAGTTTCTTTCTAAATTAGTGTGAATATTACAAAACACAATATTGCAGAGAGCTGTCACGGACACGATGGGCCGAAAGGCCTCCTTCTGTGCTGCATCCATTCTGTGATTCTATTCTACAATTAAGATAGATCAATAGCCCCACAACTTATTAGTAGGGACCCCACTTCCTCACTGATTAGCCTCTGCTTTTCTGGCCATGTAAATAACTTACCATCTATCTCTGTCCATTGTACAGCAACTTCTGCAATTGGAATCTTTAAACACTGGGCTATGTAGAGGAGTTCCACATCAAAAGCCCTAAAATGCAATCAAAATGTAAGGTTGTGCAAAAATTTTACATTCACTGCTTAAGAATTTAAAGTAAGTCACATGTTCATAGTATACACAAAAGGGAAAGATATAGTCAGGCAAACCCCCCACCTGCCAAGACTGAGGCACACATTATTACGCCACATGAACATTAAAACTTAAAAATTGCAAGTTCCTGACTGGAAAGATATTTGCATAGTACCAGACAATGTGGAAACAAAGGGAGCCAGTTCCCGCCCCCAATACACAGAAAGACACCTGGTCAAACCAGTTGGTTACCTGACCACCTGCTGGCCAACTGGGGGAATTTTAAACTGGAAAAACAGATTTTGAACTCAGAACGCCATGTGTTCATGGACTGAGAGCCTCTCCTCTCCTGCCTGCCTGCCTCCATCTCTTTCCCACGGAACTGAATCTTGTGAAGACACGTAAACTCAAAGAGAGAACAGTCTCCTATGTAAACAAGGTTTAAGTCGAATACTGGGCCCCAACAAAATGCAAGACCATAACTTCAATCAAGGACTACAGCGAGTTTGAGGAACAGTAACAAGATATTGCCTCAAACTGTTCTACTCATCTTTTCTTCTGCTCTTTTCTGTCCCTCTTTGCATGTGTGTATTGCGTGTGCATGCTAGCGTGGGCACGTCATATATCCGTCGGCGTTAACCGCATTACAGTTTAAGTTTAAGGTTTAATCAATTTCATCTTTCTTCTTTAAACCACAGAAAGCCTGTTTGTGCTCATTTCTTTGCCTTATAATTGGAAAGTTGTGAACAAGGATTCACAAAGGGAGAGGTCAAAACACTGTTTAAAATTAAACCCTGTTACAATAAGACTAGGTGAGGATACTAACAGACCCTAGACACCTTTCGCACCTGGTCGTAACAATATTTAAAATGAGACAAAACAATATTTTCAAAATGTATTTTTTCCTTCATTCTTCACCCACTACCTACCCTTTTAAGGTGGAAGCCTGGTAAAATGTTCCCAAGTCTGCTCATACTAGTCAAGAATGGACCTGTAAGGAAAACCAATGAAAGCAACCCTGGCTGACCTTCTTCAGTCTTTCTCTCCCACAAAGGAAGTTACTCTGCTGTACTTGATCAGACTGAAAGTATGTTGTTTCACTGGAAGGAGGGAGTGGGGCAGTCATTTCGCAGGCTTAATAAAAAAACAATGCTCCATGAAAGGAACAGATTCTGATCTCTAAAACTAGTGATGAGCATGATAAATGATAATGATGGCAAATTTTTCACAGGCGAAGATAATGGGAAGGCCTGTCTCTGGTCGTTGGCATGATCATTGGTGACTCAAGAGGCCAATTCTTGACCAGTAGGCTCTTGAGCAGTTGGGGCATGAGAATTCCTGGTTTGGAGGGGTTCTGGTATAAGCAGCCTCCTTTCGTTGTCTGTGCCTTTCTTCAGGCGCTGGCTTACAAGGGAAATTAGAGATAGCATTAGATCCAAGGAAGAGGCATATAAATTTGTCAGGAAAAACAACAGACCTGAGGATTGGGAGCAGTTTAGAATTCAGCAAAGGGATTGATTAAGAAGGGGGAAAATAGAGTACGAGAGCAAGCCTGCGGGGAACATGAAAACTGACTGTAAAAGTTTCTATAGGTATGTGAAGAGAAAAAGATTGGTGAATATGTAGGTCCGTTACAGTCAGAAACAGGGGAATTTATTATGGGAGCAAAGAAATGGCTGACCAACTAAATGCATACTTTGGTTCTGTCTTCACAAAAGAGGACACAAATATCATACCAGAAATGTTGGGGAACACAGGGCTTAGTGAGAGAGAGGAACTGAAAGAAATCAGTATTAGTAGAGAAATGATGTTGGGGAAATTGATGAGATTGAAGGCCAATAAATCCCCCAGGGCCTGATGGTATGCATCCCAGAGTACTTAAGGAAGTGGCCCTAGAAATAGTGGAAGCATTGGTGGTCATCTTTCAAGATTCTATAGACTCTGGAACAATTCCTACAGATTGGAGGGTAGCTAATGTAACCCCACTATTTAAAAAAGGAGATAGAGAGAAAGCAGGGAATTATAGACCAGTCAGCCTGACGTTGGTAGTGCGGAAAATTCTAGAGTCCATTATCAAAGATTTTATAGCAGAGCACTTAGAGAACAGTGGTAGAATCGGGCAGAGTCAGCATGGATTAATGAAAGGGAAATCATGCATGACAAATCTACTAGAAATCTTCCAGGATGTAACTAGTAGCGTTGATGAGGGGGAGCCAGTGGATGTGGTTTATTTGGACTTTCAGAAGGCTTTTGACAAAGTCCCACATAAGAGATTAGCATGTAAAATTAAAGCGCATGGGATTGGGGGTAGCGTATTGTGATGGATAGAAAATTGGTTGGTGGACAGGAAACAAAGAGTAGGGATAAATGGGTCTTTTTCCGAATGGCAGGCAGTGACCGTAGGGATCAGTGCTACGACCCCAGCTATTCACAATATACATTAATGATTTAGATGAGGGAACTAAATGCAATATCTCCAAATTTGCAGATGACACAAAACTGGGTGGGAGGGTGAATTGTGAGGAGGATGCAGAGAGGCTTCAGGGTGATTTGGACAAGTTGAGTGAGTGGGCTAATACATGGCAGATGCAGTATAATGTGGATAAATGTGATGTTATCCACTTTGGCAGCAAAACCAGGAAGGCAGATTGTTATCTGCATTGTTCCCTCCATGTGCGCCACAAGGGTGCAATCATCAGTAAACAGAAGTTCCATAAGCTCTTCTCTGGTTTTGGTATGTACCAGTAGTCGTTGCAGGTTGAAGAGACTGCCCTGTGTTTGGAAGTTGATGCCGATGTATTCTGTCAAGCCAGCCGTTGCCTCTTGAAGCATCATACTGAAGAAAAGAGAGAGAAAAAAAGGCCAGTGCCTGAACACACCCTTGCTCAACACCATTGGAGATAAGGAGGCTGTTTGAGATGGCTCCATTCTGCTTGACCCGGCCTTTTTGGCTCTCATGCAGTTGGAGAATGATGAGGAACCGTGGGGTACAGCCCAATTTAGATAGTATCTTCCAAATTCCATCCCGGTTGCCTCTATCAAATGCCTTGGTGAGATCTACAAAAGTAGTGTACAGGCCCATGTTTTATTCTCTACAATAAAAACAAGAAATGCTGGAGACACTCAGCAGGTCTGGCAGTATCTGTGGAGAGAGAAGCAGAGTTAACGTTTCAGGTCAGTGACCCTTTTTCAGAACTGGCAAATATTATAAATGTAAAAGGCTATAAGTAACTGACCTGAAACGTTAACTCTGCTTCTCTTTCCACAGATGCTGCCAGACCTGCTGAGATTCCAGCATTTCTTGTTTTTACTGCATTTTAAAGGTTCTCCTTGCTGTTAAAAGATATTGGCTGGAATCCCATCTATTCTAGGGGCTTTGTGTGATTTTAGTTGTGCTGTAGTGGTAGTGATCTCTTCATGGGTTGGTGGTTCATACAGCTCAGACTTCACTTCCCTCTGGGAGATCTTTGCAATGGACGTTGCTTGCACCATCCACGAATCATTAAATAGGCTCTGAAGGGTTCTGACCATCAGTGCAAGATGGACTCTTTATCTATTAGCAAGTTTGTGCCATCTGAAGATTTTAGTGGAGATTTTAATTAAAAAAGTGCTCCATGAAGGGAACAGCAGATTCTGCTGATCTCTAAAGGAAGTCTGTTCCCATCTTTCCCAGAACACCATATTTGAATCCCTCCCATCGGGTTTCCACACTGCCACAATACCGAAATAGCTCTTATCAAAGTAAAAATTACATCCTATCTGACAGCGACCAAGGAAAACTTTCCCTCCTCCTCCTTCTCGACCTGTCTGCAGCCTTTGACACGGCTGACCACACCATCCTCCTCCAATGCCTCTCCACTGTCGTCCAGCGGGGTGGGACTGCTCTCACCTGGTTCCATTCTTATATATCCAATCTTAGCCATAGATTCACTTGCAATGGCTTCTCTTCCTTCTCCCACAGCATTACCTTTGGTGCCCTCCAATGATCTATCATTTGGCCCCTCCTATTTCTCACTACATGTTGTCCCTTGGCGACATTATCCGAAAGCAGAGCATTAATTTTTACATGCATGCTGACATCACTCAGCTTTACCCTACCACCACTTCTCTCAACTCCTCTACTGTTAAACTATCAGACTGCTTAAATGACATCCAGTACCGGATAAGAAGAAATTTCCTCCAATTAAATATTAGTTTAGTTTAGATGTTTAGAGATACAGCACTAAAACAGGCCCTTCGGCCCACCGAGTCTGTGCCGACCATCAACCACCCATTTATACTAATCCTACACTAATTCCATATTCCTACCACATCCCCACCTGTCCCTATATTTCCCTACCACCTACCTATACTAGGGGCAATTTATAATTGCCTATTTACCTATCAACCTGCAAGTCTTTTGGCTGTGGGAGGAAACTGGAGCACCCGGAGGAAACCCACACAGACACAGGGAGAACTTGCAAACTCCACACAGGCAGTACCCAGAATTGAACCCGGGTCGCTGGAGCTGTGAAGCTGCGGTGCTAACCACTGCACCACTGAAGCCATTGTTTTCGGTCCTTGCTCCAAATTCCATTCCCTAGCTACCGATTCCATTCCTCTTCCTGATAACAGTCTGAGATTACATATGAACATACGAATTAGGAGCAGAGTAGGCCACTCAGCCCCTTGAGCCCACTCCACCATTCAATAAGATCATGGCTGATCGGATTGTAACCTCAACTCCACATTCCCACCTACCCCCGATAACCTTTCATCCCTTGCTTATGAAGAATCTATCTACCTCTACCTTAAAAATTTTTAAAGACCCTTCCTCAAAAGGCAGTGGAAGCAGAGTTCCAAAGGCTCATGACCCTCAGAGAAAAGATTTCTCATCTCTGTCTTAAATGGGAGACCCCTTATTTTTAAATAGTGACCCCTAGTTCTAGATTCTCCCACAAAATTCAAAATATGTAACTGAACTGTTTTTTTTCTGCACAGGAAAGTCCCAAATGGTGACTTAGCGAAGAGCAATGGGCCAGAATCTGCGGTCAAAATAACCAAAAGGCCAATAGCACTTGCCATAATTTCTGGACAAATAATACAGCAAGTTCAGGCAAGGAGCAGATGCAAGATTAAACGTGGAACTCCAAATGTTTCTGTCTGAGTTGCATCTCTGCCCGGTGAGCTTTGCAAAAATGGCATCTCATACTTAGCCTCCCCGCTTTTGTTAGGAACTTGCTTTATTTTCCCATGAATTGCCCATTAAACCCGCCACGGAAAGACCGGTCCAGTCATTACAAGCATACGCATCCTTTGAACGACATGATGAGTGTAGATGACTGTCAATCAACCCTGTCTGGTACTGAATATTAACAATTACAAGTACGGAGTTTCATTTCACGTCTTGAGTTTTTCAGGAGGATTTTAAAAATGTAAAAACTAATTCCTACTTTTCCTTACTGTCTTTTCTCGCTCTTTCTTGGAGTCCAGTCTTTCCCTGTTATTTCTCTTTCTATGCCTGATCTGACCTTGATTTCACCCAATTTAGTTAACTCCCCTTCTCAGTCTTTGCTGCTTATTTCCCAATCCTTAAATCTCATTGGTTATGGAGGTACTCTGTTGGCTGCCCTGTCCACTCAGATCCTAGATGACCTGTTTCCCACACTTGAGTCAATATCAGCTCACACTTTCAGTAACTTTATCAGCAAAGTTTTTTTGGGCTGAAGGGTGCAGGAGCAAGTCTAACTAACAACAGTCATTGTATGATGCCCTGCTGCAGCAAAATCTGTATTTGTTACACTTCAAATTGTTAGATTAAAGAACTTTAGGGCAGCACAGTGGCGCAGTGGTTAGCACCGCAGCCTCACAGCTTCAGTGTCCCGGGTTCGGTTCTGGGTACTGCCTGTGTGGAGTTTGCAAGTTCTCCCTGTGACCGCGTGGGTTTCCGCTGGGTGCTCCGGTTTTCTCCCACCGGCAAAGACTTGCAGGTTGATAGATAAATTGGCCATTGTAAATTGTCCCTAGTGTAGGTAGGTGGTAGGAGAATAGTAGGGGTTATGGGATTAATGTCGGAGGGGATGTGTAGGGAATATGGGATTAATGTAGGATTAGTATAAATGGGTGGTTGATGGTCGGCACAGACTCGGTGGGCCGAAGGGCCTGTTTCAGTGCTGTATCACTCTATGATAACTGACATACTTGTAAAAAGTGAGCATCTTAAATACTATACAAAGTTACTTATGTTGAGCCATATTTAACAAGGTTGAACATAGTAAGTCGGCCAGTGCCAGTAGTGTAGAGTATCCATTCTGAGTTGGCATGACATGATTAAAACTGTGCATGACACTTTATTCCTGCTTTCAATAATAGAATAATGAGGTTTTGCACAATCTCTGCTCTCAGTTTGTGGTATCCTTTGCTTTGTAAGTAACTCTCCCTCTGATACACTGCCACACTGTTGCCACCATTTTCAGAGCTTAGACTTGAGAAGAAACTGGCAAGCAACAGTGCAGGCCCCAGAATGTGAGACAAATGGTCATTGTATTTGTGTTGGCAGTATATTAATTTATTGGTAATCTATTATCTCACCATGCAACATTTATAAAATGCAGTTACATCCAAGAAATTATGAGGAATGCAATTAGGCTTTCTTGGATGTTTTGTTCTGTGGCACTTTGTAATATATTTTTCTAAATTTTGAGATTGTCACCAGGTCTTTCTAACACGCACAGTGCAAAATGGTAAGCTTTGGTGACAAGAATTTAAATTGATTATTTTAAAAATAGGGTCCATTTTATTTGGCTCAAAAGTACAATAAAGAAAGCAAAAGTCTTGCACTTATACAACACTCTGTTTGTCAGTAACATCTTGCAGAGGTATCAAACTGATAGAGATGTTTCCATTTGCAGATATGACCAGAACTAGGGGCCAAAAATCCATTTGGGAATTCAGGAGTAACTTCTTTACCCTGGGAGTGGTTAGAATATGAAACTCATTACCATGGGGAGTAATTGAGGTGAATAGCGTAGATGCATTAAAGGGGAACCTAGATAAACACGAGGGAGAAAGGATAGAAGGATATGGTGTTACACGAAGAGGGGTAGCAGAAGGCTTCAGTGAAGCATAAACACTGACATAGTCCTGTTGGCTTGAATGGCCTTTTACTGTGCTGTAAATACTTTGTAATCTCAAATTCAGAGTAAATTATTGCACTTGTATCTAGTTGATATACAGAGCCCACAAACTGCAATGATGATGTTAGTTGAGAAATTCTTTATATTCAAACAACGGCAGCGCCAACAATGCACCATTCTCTTACCTGCTCAAGTCCTGGAGTGGCTTGGATGAGAATGCTACCAACTGAGACAATTTGATACTAAATGTCAATGCAAGTTAAAATGTGAGCTTGCCCATATCAAATTAAAGGAGGAATGGACAAACAGGACTGTAGAACAGCAATGGGAAACAGCTAACCGGAGAAGAAAAGGGAACAAATCAAATATATATTGAGTGGCGCAGTGGTTAGCACCACAGCCTCACAGCTCCAGCGACCCGGGTTCGATTCTGGGTACTGCCTGTGCGGAGTTTGCAAGTTCTCCCTGTGACCGTGTGGGTTTTCGCCGGGTGCTCCGGTTTCCTCCCACAGCCAAAGACTTGCAGGTTGATAGGTAAATTGGCCATTATAAATTGCCCCTAGTTTAGGTAGGTGGTAGGGGAATTGAGGGAACGTAGGGATGTGAGAGGGTAATGGGATTAATGTAGGATTAGTATAAATGGGTGGATGATGGATGGCACAGACTCAGTGAGCTGAAGGGCCTGTTTCAGTGCTGTATCTCTAAATATATTCTGGTACAAAGAAAGGAAGTGCAATAAAGATTGGATTCCAATTAGATCAAATTTGAAACTTACAGACATTTACAATTTACAGATTAGATTATTTTTTAACGTGAGGACAAGTATAAAGAACCAAGAAAAACTACACAACAGCAACTTTCATTTATGGGGGGGGGGCCCACCCGCCGCCACCACCAAGGTCTTCGGCTGCTCTCTCCACGCTTCCCCCACCCCTGCTCTCTCTTGAACTAGGGATCACCGTTTAAAAATAAGGGATTGCCCATTTAAGACAGGGATGAGGAAAAAATTTTTCTCCGAGGATCATGAGTCTTTGGAACTCCCTTTCTCAAAAGGCAGTGGAAGAGGAGTCTTGGAATATTTTTAAGGCAGAGGTAGATAGATTCTTGATAAGCAAGGGGGTGAAAGGTTATTGAGGGTAGGCAGGAATGTGGAATTGAGGTTACGATCAGATCAGCCATGATCTTGTTGAATGGCGGAGCAGGCCCGAGGGGTTGAGTGGCCTACTCCTGCTCCTAATTCGTATATTTGTACAACCGAATGACTTTCCAGGCCACTTTAGAGGGCAGTTAACAGTCAACCACTGAGATATAGGGCTGGACCCGCGTATAAGGATGGGTAAGGATAACAGGTTTGCTTCTCTCAAGGACATTAGGATCTTTACAACAATGCGACTGCTTCACGATCACTTTTACTAATACCAGCTTTGTTATTTTCAGAACTGAACACACATTCCCAAACAGCTATGGTGAGATCTGAACTCTCATTCTCAACATTATTAGTTCAAGCCCCTGGATCACTAGTCCAGTAACATAACTACACTACTTGAACACTACATACTTTCAGAATGTTGTCTTGTTATTTGTAAACCGTATTATATATAACAAGATCTCATGGCCCATAATGGTTACATTCATAATTGTGACAAGGTTATGCAAATATCTGCAGCTTCTCTATTTAAGTAATTTAGAATAAAACATGAAAACTGAAATAACAATGGCAGGGTTTTCACCTATAAATTTATGAACTTTCAAACTGTTATACTGCTCAACCACAGAATTAGGTTGGAATACTCAACAGTTTCACTTAAACGCAGCACAGAAATACAAACATAACATTTTGAAAAGGCTACTCCAGCATTTTTTTTGATTTATGAGATACAGTAAAAATAAAATCACACTAATTAAATGTCAAAGACTTGAAAGGTTTTCATTATACAAGAATCTTTGAAATAAACAAGCTGGAGTGGGTAAAAAAAGTCTCAGCTTACAATTACTTTTTTCTAAGGCAGAATTGTTTTTGAGCTGACAATAACCCACCTGAAAGCGCAGTACATTATAGCTTTACATTATATATATTACAATAAATAGAATCCTGGAATTGTTTACAAGAAAAAAATAAGCAGACGCAAGGTGGGCCATGATTTTTATGAATCTGTCCCTTAGCAACACTGATATGCTGCATTTATTTATGTTTATACAGCTTAGGTGGGGATAGTTTGACTAAAAGATAAATATGATGAGCACAAGGCAACAGACAATATTTAAAAGTATACTTTATTTTATAAAAAACTATTTTCCTTTCTCACACAGGTGTTAATTCTTGTGGCAGTAAAGTCCCACTGGCATCAGACACCCTCTGGTACTTTGCTCAAGTGATCCTTCTTCACATGTGGGCCCAGACAGTTAAAGCCAGCAAACTATTCAACTGTATGATGCATTACAGCCAAGCCTGATCCTGCCCTCACCCAACCTGCACACTTTGATTTTCTGTGACAACCAACAACAGGAAATGTAAATGATTTTTTCCCCCTCTAGTCCAAGGGAACAGAGGGTAGTATTGTTAAAAGCAACACAACACCACAAAAAAATTGTACAATTAAGACAACTGAAAGAAAAGGGCAACACAGTGTTTACCAAACGCAGCAGGCAGGCTCCATAAATTAGGCTGAGTGTCTCTCATTAGCGTAGCCTCACTGCTGTAATAAATTAAATATTCTTGTGTTTCTTTTCTGTATCCTTAATGTCTTTGCTTCACCTACAGATATAATGAATGCATTTTAAATGTACTGTAACTACCTGCAGTCTTTCCATGATGCACAATAGCAGGCTGTCCAACATTTTGCGCACTAATTCCTCATTTTAGTGGCCCTTCCCTTCTTTCAAGGTGATGGACATTGGGTACTTCCGACTAAATTTGGGCCTGCAATAAACTCTCTTGTACTGCTGGACAAGTTATATTTATCATCCCATGTGAACTATTAATCGTGCATCTTTAGTACAGTTTAAGACGACATTATGTAATTCTTTTGTGCGATATTATGACACACATACAACTGCCATACATACCGGAAATGCTAGACAATACCAACTCATCAACAGCACAGCTAATTTGCTCTCAAATATCAGTTCATCTGCTATGGTGGGCAAACAATTGATTCTGTTTATAAAATAAATGCATAGAATTTACCACAATTGAGACACCACCCAGTTTCTAGCCAATTTACTATATTACCTACATTTATGAAAATGCTTGAAACATGAAGCACAAATACCAAGTTCTTGATACTAAGATTCAATGAAATTCCACAACTTATTAATACATTAGTATACAGTGCTCTCTTTGAAGTTGTATGCTCTCAAAGTTATCTCCCTCTAGTGCTAACTAAATAAGAGCCCTGCTCACTTACCAATGCTTTGTCCTTTTTCATATATCAATGCAAACTACACAACAGAAAAGTTTTTGTCAAAATTAAAAACAGTAATACTTAATGTTGGAGAAATGGGATGATTAATAAAGGATAACCAGTTTCACAGAAGGCAGTGATAACTTTGTATCATTCTTTTTTTCCACTATGTACCCTGCGATTATACCACTGTACTGCCAAAAAATGGGACAAGCCAAATATAATTTGATGAGTTAGTTGAAGAAACAACGTGCCAAAAAATATCAACTTTGAAAGCAAGTCAGACAGCAGTGATCAGTACAGACATCAAGATAATTCACATGACTTCCTTTCAGATAAATATAGAGACATTTTCCAACATGAACATTAGATAGACATAGCTCGAATAGGGGAGCATTTTACAGGTGAAGACAATCAAGACAAAAGATAATTCCACAACTCATCTAGCAATATTGCTTGGTAATGAGGTTACCTAAAGGTTTAATTGTCACATGAGATATCCACCATTCTCAAGAATGACTGCTCATTGTTAACTCTTGAATATAGGTTTCAAAGAATTTTGGCACCATACTCAGTTTAGAAAGACCAGAATTCTGAGAATATTCCAGTCCACAACTTCAGAGAAGGTCCAAGAATTGCCCAATGTAAGTACCAAATAAAACATTCTAGCTTAACTACAGCAGCCTAAAGTGCGACATGCTGCAGAATTTCAGCGCTGCAGGCTCTTCCAGCTTCTAGGAGTCAATAGTGAGAAAGCTATTCCAAAGATTCAAGAGGTTGAAGTTAGGCCCATTACACTTGAGATTGATATTTTCTGGTGGCCCAATTAAGTGTTGGACCCTGGAACAATGGTATTTCGACTCTAGGTTCTAGACTTAAATGCTGCACTTCAGAATCCATTTTTTCCCCCTTAAACAAAGGAAATATCAGAAATTTTCTGCTTTCTTGTAAATCCAAAAGCTTCCTTGAACAGAAGCCCTTTCACAGCATTATTTGACTCATCTTCATTTTAATACAGATTTTTTCCACTTTGAGGAATTTATTTGGAAGTGGCTTGCAATGCCAATGTTGTTGGCATTTTTATTCAGTTAAATTTATGAAGTGCTGTGAAAAGCTCCCAAACATTTTTCAATACAGTAAATGAAGTTAAGAAACAAAATTAAGTGTTTGACAGCAGATTATTCATGTTTTGCTCTGTAATCAAATCACATTATATTCAACACTTTATTATATATAAGGTGACCATTTTATTTTTTCTATATACACTCGTCTCGTGTTAGTCATTCTTTTGGCAATAAAAATAATTATCCAGCAATAAAATTAAAGTGGAATAAAACAATATTGCAGATTTTTTTAAAAGTTAATTTGTATTTGATTTTAAGAAATTTCAACAAATCAGGAGTAGACTGTACATGCAAAAAGTAATTTTAACTTTGTATCTTGGTATAATTCACTATTTTGTTAGACAATTTAAAAAACATACCAACGGTCTACATGCAAAGTTGAGAAGGTCTGTCGAGCTGCTTCTCGAGTCAAAAGCTTGAAGCCACACTGTGTATCCTTTATTCCTTTTACGCACAGAAACCACACCAAAAAGTGGAAACCGTACATGAGTAGGGTCCGAAAATAGGAACGCTGAAACAGAAAAGAAAATTAAAATAATAGTGACTGGCGTCTAAACTGGCCAAAACTCTGAGTGTCCTCTAGGCCGGCATAGACATGATGGGTCAAAAGGCCTCTGCGTTGTAGACATATGGGTACTGAAATTCCCAGAGGCTCACCTCGCCATTGGAATTGCACCAGAGTGGAATTTTCAACCACTTGCCTGACTCGACATTGACCAAATCCTGGGTTTGAGAGTCTTCTGCATAAAGGTGAATTACACCCATGATATTTACAGCACTCCCAGGGCAACCATCCTGCAGAGAGCATGATACTATTGCAGCACTTTTCTTGGAAGTTTAATGCTTAAAGAAAAATGCTGGGAATTTACCTAGACCTACTTTTTGAACAACAGTCAGTCACTAACCTGACATTAGGACTTCTACTCCACATTGGTATCAGTGCACTTGCCTCATTCTGGCACATTTCCCATGGTTGGCAAGAATGGCACAACTGTTAAGCTCTTTCAACAGTATCAGGGATGGAAGCGGTGCCCACAGCCCTCCCACTGGAACTTCATAACATTCATCAATAATTGAAAGGTTTGAAATAAGCAAAAAATTTCAATGAATTTTCAGCAGGTTTTCTTTGGAATTGGAATCAACAAATAATTCAAATTAAGCAACTGTAAATTAAAGTAGACTGTACAATTTTTGAAGCTATCTTTAAGAGTTTGAAAAGTAAAACATGGCTTTGTTTGTTTAGTTTTAGTTCCATAAATGAACTATTACACAACTGAAATCTTGGAACTCTTAAATTTATTCTTAAAATTCACTTATGAGAATTGTTGTAATCTATATTTTTATATCCGAGAGCACAAATCCATCTATTTACAGCTATTCAGCTACACTTACTTTGGCTATTGTTTCCTTTTCCAAATGAGCTCTAGATCCACATGAGATGGCCATGTTATCCTGAAAGAGAGAGCAAAGTAAATTTAATTAGCTAGTTTCCCAGACCAGGATTAAAGCCAAGAAGTAATGTTGTCATCAAGCCATATCAGTGTCAAAGTAGCTTACATAAATCAGTATCATGAATCTCCCAGCAGTCATGCAATATATCAAAACAAATTAAATTATCCAGAATAAATGATGATGAAGTAGATTTCTCATTAAACAATCTGCAGGAATCAATTATGGTAATAAAAATTTCCTAAAAATTAAAGGGCCCAAACAACTCATTGATATGCTGGCCACAGCATTTGTTTCCATAACTGCATGAAACATTCTTTTTCAATTGATTTCTTGAGTCTCCTACTTTTTTAGTCCTTTATACAATGCATCACATTATTTTAGAAGCATTTTTTTCTTGGACACCTGCCTAGGTGCAAAAAGCACAAAGAATTCAGAATTCTGGACACCGGGCATAAAGGGAGGTTCTGAAGACAATGGGGATGGCCAACACCCTTAGCATTTAACATGCCATTTCAAAGCAGTCATTTTGCATTTTAATGCCACCTAAATGCACAATTGAGAGAAAGGAAAATATAGACCATATCCAAGTAATTTCTGGAATTTTCCTTTTTAATTACGATAATGCAGTTTGCAGCAGTTTCCACAGATCAGATATTTAAGCACTGGACAGAAATACTCACTGGCCCTGGCTGGAGATCTTTCAAAGCAGCTTCTAATTTTTCAATATCAGCAAACTTAGTAGCTCCATCGGCATCAGCCATTAGAACATATCTTCCTCGGGAACTCAATACACCCTGAAAATAAATAAAATTTGTCGTAGTTTGTATCAGTAACGTGTAGATGCAATAAAACATAATGGTAAGCTCCAGAACAAGGACACCGAGCGCCTATGGAGGTGGGGTCGGCCTTTGTTAATTTTGTAAATTCTGTACAATAATGGTCCTGCTGTAATATTTTATAATTATTGCAACCCTAAAATACCAAAAAATGCGATAGAGCTAAGGGATCCCACAACCAACCGATCATAACTAAGCTCTGCAGTCCTGCCACATCACAGTCGTGAATGGTGGTGGACAATTAAAAAACTAACAGGAGGAGGGGGCTCCACAAATATCCCCATCCTCAATGATGGGGGAGCCCAGCATATCAGTGCAAAAGACAAGTTAGAAGCATTTGCAACCATCTTCAGCCAGAATTGCCAAGTGGATGATCCATCTCTGCCTCCTCCTGAGGTCCACAGCATCACAGATGCCTGGCTTCAGCCAATTTGATTCAGTCCACATTGATAGCAAGAAACGGCTGAAAGCACTGGACACTGCAAAGGCTATGGGCCCCGACAACATTCCGGCAATAGAACTGAAGACTTGTGCTCCAGAACTGGCTGCGAGCTAACCAAGCTGTTCCAGTACTGCTACAATACTGGCATCTACCAGGCAATGTAGAAACTTACCCAAGTGTGTCCTATCCGCAGAAAACAGGATAAAACCACATCAGTCTACTCTTGATCATCAGCAAAGTGATGGAAAGTGTCATCGACAGTGCTATCAAGCGGCACTTACTCAGCAATAACCAGCTCACTGACCCTCAGTTTGGGTTCCACGAGGCCACTCAGCTCCTGACCTCATTACAAACATGGACAAAAGAGCTGAACTCAAGAGGTGAGGTGAGAGTGACTGCCCTTGACATCAAGGCAGCATTTGACAGAGTATGGCGTCAAGGAGCCCTAGCAAAACTGGAGTCAATGGGAATTGGGGGAAAACTCTCCACCAGTTGGAGTCATACCTAGCACAAAGGAAGATGGTTGTGGTTAAAACCATAGAAAAAGTACCGCACATGAGGTCTTTCAGCCCATCGTGTCTGCGCCAGCCAAATAAACTATCGGCCCAAACTCATCCCACCTTCCAGCACCTGGTCCATAGCCCTGCAAGTTACAGCACCTCAGCTACATGTCCAGGTACCTTTTAAAAGAATTGAGGGTCTCTGCCTCCACCACCATTGATGGCAGTGAATTCCAGACACCCACCCACCCTCTGGGTGAAAAGGTTTCCCCGCATGTCCCCTCTAACCCTTCTACCAATCACCTTAAATCTGTGCCCCCTGGCAACTGACCTCCCCGCCAGGGAAAACCGGTCCTTCCTGTCCACTCTATTTAGGCCCCTCAATTTTGTACACTTCAATCAAGTCACCCCTCAGCCTCTTCAGTTCCAGGGAAAACCACCCTGGCCTATCCAATCTTTCCTCATAGCTGCAACCTTCAAGCCCCGGCAACATTCTTGTAAATCTCCTCTGTACTCTCTCCAGAGCAATTATGTCCTTCCTGTAATGTGGTAACCAGAACTGCATGCAATACTCCAGCTGTGGCCTAACCAATACTCTATACAGTTCCAGCATCACATTCCTGCTTTTGTATTCTATACCTCGGCCAATAAAGGAAAGCAATCCACTTCTTCACCACTCTATCTACCTGCCCTGCCACCTTCAGGCACCTGTGGACATGCACTCCAAAGTCTCTCACTTCTACGAACCCTCTCAATATCCTCCCGTTTATTGTATATTCCCTTGCTTTATTTGCCCTCCCCAAATGCAATACCTCACACTTTTCTGTAATGAATTCCATTTGCCACTTTTCCGCCCACTCAACCAATACTGATATCATTCTTGAGTCCACGGCTTTCCTCCTCACTATTAATTACACGGCCAATTTTTGTGTCATCAGCAAATTTCTCAATCATGCCACCCACAGTTAACGCCAAATCATTAATATATACAACAAACAGCATGGGCCCCAACACTGCCCTGTGAAACATCACTGAAAACATCTGTCGACTACTACCCTTTGTTTCCTGTCACTGAGCCAATTCTGGATCCAACCTGCCATCTTCCTCTTATCTCATGGGCTTTCATTTTACTGACCAGTTTGCCATACGGGACCTTGTCAAATGCCTTACTAAAATCCATGCAAACCGCATCCACTACACTATCCTCATCAACCCTCCTGGTCACTTCCTCAACAGGTGCCAGGCAATGACCATCTCCACCAAGAGAGAATCCAACCATCGCCCCTTGAAATTCAATGTCAGTACCATTGCTGAATCCCCAATATCAACATCCTGGGGGTTACCACTGACCAGAAACTGAATGAGACCAGCCACATAAATACTGTGGCTACAAGAGCAGGTCAGAGGCTGGCAATTCTGCGACAAGTAACTCACCTCCCAAGTCCCCAAAGGCTGTACACCATCTACAAGGTACAAGTCAGGAGTGTGATGGAATACTCTCCACTTGCCTGGACAGGTGCAGCTCCAACAACACTCAAGTAGCTCAACACCATCCAGGACAGAGCAGCCCGCTTAATTGGCACCCTATTCACCACCCTCAACATTCATTCCCTCCACCACCAACGCACAGTTGCAGCAGTGTGTACCATCTCCAAGGTGCATTGCAGCAAATCACCAAGGCTCCTTCGACAGCACCTTCCAAACCCACGACCTCTAGCACCTAGAAGGACAAGGGCATCAAATGCAATGGGAATACCATTGCCTGCAAGTTCCTGTCCAAGCCACACAACATCCTGGCTTGGAACTATACCGCCATTCCTTCAGTGTCGTTGGGTCAAAATCCTGATACTCTCTTCCTAACAGCACTGTGGGTGTACCTAAACCACATGGATGCAGCGGTTCAAGAAGGCAGCTCACCACCACCTTTTCAAGAGCAATTAGGGATGGGCAATAAATGCTGTGTCAGTGGTGCCCAAATCCCATGAAAGAATAAACAAAAACAGATTTTTTCATGTCTTCATTGAAAATATTCTTAATGTATCTTCTCTATAATAAATAGGATGTGCTGAGTGAATTTCATTGTATGTTAATTATGAAAAATAGTAGCATTGCTCTTCAAGTATTGCACGACCGTTTCAGATTTCAAAACAATGGCAGAAGCATAAGCTCAAGCTTCATATATTGCAGTGCTGTAACTGCAGCATGTTGTGCCACAGGCTGTGATAGGCTACAAGTTTGCTCCATAAATTCAGCAGTATTAGAAGACTCAGCATTCACTTGAATATAGAAGACTGAGGTGCTCTAATTGAGGTATTTAAGATGATGGAAGCATTGAAAGGGTGGATAGATAGAAACTATTTGTATGTTGGGGAAGTCCAGAGCAAGGGGGCATAGTATTGAAATCAGAGCTTGGCTATTCAGAAGTGATATCAGGAAGCACATCTTCACAAAATATGGTGGAAATCTGAACTTCTCTCCTCCGAAAGGCTGTTGAGGCTGAGGGTCAACTGAAAATTTCAATATTCGAAATTGATAGATTTTTGTTAGGTAAAGGTATTAAAGGATATGGAACCAAGGCGGGTAAATGGAGTTGGGATACAGGTCAGCCATTATCTAACTGAATAGTGGAACAGGGTAGATGGGCTGAATGGCCTATACTTGGTTCTAGGTTCCTATCTCAGTTGCTATATCAAAAAGAAATTACACAGCAGAAGCTAGCTGCATCTGCACTAGAAAAGAAGTCTTTGATCTCAAGATTCAATTTAGCTCCAATGTTCCTACACTATTCATAGTAGTTTGTATATCATGTTTAATACAACAATTCATTGCAAGTTACAATTACAAATCATACAGGAGTCTCACAGTGTTAAAAAACTCGACTTCTGGTCAGTTATAGGATTAAAAAAAAACACTTACCATTTTAACAGCTCCACCTTTCCCACGATTTTTTACTAGTGTTAGTACACGGACCTGATCAGATCCATACTCCTTAGAATAATTCAGTGCAACCTACAATAAATAGATTAAAACATTATATATTGAAGAAAATTAATACAAAATTCAGGTCATCTAAGAGAAAAGCTCAATGTCATGATTTAAACTACCTGGCAAAACTTTCACATCTAACTTTAATAGAATAGCAGAATAGACAAGGGAAAATCAGTGAATGTGGTGGATTTGGATTTACAGAAGGCTTTCGCTAAGGTCCCACACAGGAGGCGGGCAAGCAAAATGAGAGCACATGGGATTGGGGGTAATACACTGGCATGCGTTGAGAGTTGGTGAACAGACAGAAAACAGACAGTAGGACTAAATGGGTCATTCTCAGGTTGGTAGACTGAGATCAGTGGGGCACCGCAAGGATCAGTGCTTGGGTCCTAGCTATTCACAATCTATATCAATAATTTGGATGTGGGGACCAAATGTAATATTTCCAAGTTTGCTAGGACACAAAACTAGGTGGGAATGTGAGTTGCGAGGAGGGTGCAAAGAGACTTCAAGGGATTTAGACAGGCTAAGTGAGTGGGCAAGAACATGGCAGATGGAATATAATGTGGAAAAGTGTGAAGTTTTTCACTTTGGTAGGAAAAACAGAAATGCAGATTATTTCTTAAATGGTGAGAGGTAGGGAAGTGTTGATATCCAAAGGCACCTGGGTGTCCTTGTTCATAAGTCATTGAAAGCTAACATGCAGGTGCAGCAAGCAATTAGGAAGGCAAATGGTCCTTATTGCAAGAGGTTTTGAGTACAGGAGTAAAGAAGTCATGCTGCAATTGTATACAGCCTTGGTGAGACCACACCTGGAGTATTGTGTACAGTTGTTGTCTCCTTGCCCTGATGTCGGGATTGCCCTATGAGGAGAGATTGAGGAGACTGGGCCGGTATTCTCTCGTGTTTAGAATAGAGAGAGATGATCTCACTGAAGCATACAAAATTCTTACAGGGCTTGACAGGGTACATGCAGGAAGGCTGTTTCCCTTGCCTGTGGGGTCTAAAACCAGGGGAGCCAGTCTCAGGATAAGAGGTAGGCCATGTAGGACTGAGATGAGAAGGAACCTCTTCACTCAGAGGGTGGTGAATCTTTGGAATTCTCTACCCCAGAGAGCTGTTGAGGCACAGTCATTGAGGATGTTCAAGACAGAGATTGATAGATCTTTAGACATTGAAGATATCAAGGGATATGGGGATAGTGCAGGAAGATGGCGATGAGGTAGATCAGCCATGATCTAGCTGAATGGCGGAGCAGGTTCGAGGGGCCAAATGGCCTACTCCTGTTCCTATTTCCCTCTATTCCGAATAAAACCTTCACTGCAGAAGATTTAGACTTGTCCACAGAATCCAAAGTTACCATAATAATATAAAAGCAAAATACTGCAGATGCTGGAAATCAAATAAAAACAAGAAATGCTGGAAATACTCAGCAGGTCTGGCAGCATCTGTGGAGACAGAAGCAGAGTTAACGTTTCAGGTCAGTGACCCTTCTTCAGAACTAGCAGATATTAGAAATGTGAAAGGTTTTAAGCAAGTAAAGCAGGGGTGGGGCAAGAGATAACAAAGGAGAAGGTGCAGATATCAAACACCAGGAGGGAAATAGAAAGCAATGAAGGTGAACAAGGTAAAAGAGACAAACGAAAATCCCGTCGGCGAGAAGAGCAGAACTTCCTCCAAAGTTACCATCATGTGCAATAATACTTAACTTTACAACAGCTTTAACTTGACTGACAGAGAGCTTAAAGTTAAAATGCAGCCCTAAGCAACTTCAATTCATTGTTACTGGCTTTACAGGGGACCATTTATACAGTCTCTCCAATGAGTTAGCAGCTATGTGAAAGAGCTGTCATGTCAGAATTCTGGGTTCTAATTATTGATTTTGTTGTCTACCTCAGTTTCAATAATGAAACTCTAAAGTAAAAGACAGAATTATGTATTGGCTGTATTAAAAATTGGCTTGTTTTCAACTCATGGGATTATGTACATGAACAATTGCTGTAGTCAGCAAACTTTCCACAACAGTTAATCACACATTATTCCCTTCTTCAGAAAAAAAGCTGACACTTTCCCAAAAAAAACAACAGAGCGTGACAAATTCCTCTTTCTTTTAATATATTTTGACTTTCATAGACATTAATGGAAAGGGAAGATGAGTAAATATGTGCTCTCATCTAATCTTTTAGACAACTAGGAATTCTGTTCTTAATTATTTTAATGTTTTTCCTTGCCCCCACCTTTTCCCTGGCTTGATACTTGCTTAAAAGCTGTTCATCTCCAGCATCTTCCAGTTCTGATCAAAGGTCATCAACCTACAACATTAACTCTGTTTCTCTCTCCACAGATGTTGCCTGACCTGCTGAGTGTTTCCAGCATTTTCTTTTCTTTTAATTTAAGGTACAAGATAGTTAAGGTAACTGAAGTCACTGCAGGTAATGTCAGACGGGTACTGCAATAAAGAATTGTCATCAAGTGTCTCTGTCAATCCCCTGGACACTAAATTACATCAAGCTATGGAGAATCTCCTTTCTCAACTCTATTATTTAATTATTGCAATAAAACATCTAAACAATACATATATGGCCATTTAATCTCAGTTCAACAATGAACAAATGAAACAATCTGTACAAACCACAGTCACTAAAGGCAGTCTCATCAGTAAAAGGTAGAGTGTATTTAATCTGTTCCAATCAAAAATACATGTCTCAATTCAGCTGAATTCCAACTTTTGATTGATTTATAATTGGAATGCAATTATTGCCGTGCAACAAATTCAGGACACAACCGACTTCAAAGAAGATATTACTGCAGACTCAACATCAACTGGGGAGGGGGTATCTCTTTTTTTTTTTAAAAAAAGAGCTGGATATTACTGTTGGTGACATTAATGAAAAAGAAACACTTCACATGCTGTTCCTCTCTGGCAATGAATCGTAAAAAAGCATCTGTAGGACAATGTGAATCTAGAACACAAAACCATCAACAGGCTGAAGCAGTTAGGGTCAGGTTCCAAAATATTTGCATTGGCCTGCAAACATTTCTTCAAATCAGACAGAGCAATACTATAATTAGGTATCTGGTGTAAACCTTATATACATTACAGCAAAAACTACTGGAAGCATTCCTGTAGATGTGTTTGAGACTTCTTACCTCTGTTGTTTCATCTTTGCTGCCATCATCTACCACAATTACTTCATAGGTAAATGAGGAGTCTTTCTTCTATGAAGATTAAAAACAGTAAAGTTTTAAAATATCACTTCTTAATTTTCATATTTGAAAGTGCAAAATGTAACAACATCTATGACTTACTTGCACCATTTAAAAAGGAATTGGATATTTATTTAAAGCAGAGCAGAACTATAGTTAGGGTACCTGGTGTAAGCTTCAAGTACACAAAGTACATTATTTATTGCAAAAATTGTTGTAAACACCCCCATAGATTTGCTTTGGAGATTTCTTACCTCTGTTGTTGAGTTGAGGAATGGGCTTGGAGGGAGGAGAGGGGAGTTATTACATTGTTGAGAGTTCTTTTATATACAACTCCAAACAGTAAGGAGATTGATGAGCAAATTTGTAAGAAAATTTCAAAGGCGTGCAGCAAAAATAGAGTAATAACATTAGGAAACTTTAATTACCCTACTATAGACTGTGAAAAACAAAGTGCTAAGGGTAGGGAAGGAGAGGAATTTCTGATATGTGTAGAAAAGAACTTTATCAAACAGTACGTCTCCAGTCCAACAAAGCAGGAAGCAGTAATAAAAACAAGAAATGCTGGAAATACTCAGCAGGTCTGGCAGCAACTGTGGAGAGAGAAGCAGAGTTAACGTTTCAGGTCAGTGACCCTTCTTCAGAACTCTGGGTGACAAAGGAAATGATGTTGTGCCGAACTTTTAACCTACTCTAAGATCAAACTAACTACCTACACTTCATTCTACTATCATCCATGTACCTACCCAAGAGTCACTTAAATGCCCCTAACGTATCTGCTTCTACTACCACCGCTGGCAGCGCATTCCACGCACCCACCACTCTCTGTGTAAAGAACCTACCTCTGACATCTCCCCGAAACCTTCCTCCAATCACCTTAAAATTATGCCCCCTGGTGATAGCCCTTTCCACCCTGGGACCACTCTGACTATCCACTCGATCTATGCCTCTCATCATCTTGTACCCCTCTATCAAGTCACCTCTCATCCTTCTTCGCTCCAATGAGAAAAGCCCTAGCTCCCTCAATCTTTCTTCGTAGGACATGCCCTCCAGTCCAGGCAGCATCCTGGTAAATCTCCTCTGCACCCTCTCTAAAGCTTCCACATCCTTCCTATAATGAGGCGACCAGAACTAAACACAATATTCCAAGTGTGGTCGAACCAGGGCCTTATAGAGCTGCAGCATAACCTCGCGGCTCTTAAACCCAATCCCCCTGTTAATGAAAGCCAAGACACCATACGCCTTCTTAACAACCCTATCAACTTGGGTGGCAACTTTGAGCGATCTATGGACATGGACCCCAAGATCCCTCTGTTCCTCCACACTACCAAGAATCCTGTCTTTAAGCCTGTATTCTGCATTCAAATTCGACCTTCCAAAATGAATCACTTCACACTTTTCCAGGTTGAACTCCATCTGCCACTTCTCAGCCCAGCTCTGCATCCTGTCAATGTCCCGTTGCAACCTACAACAGCCTTCCACACTATCCACAACTCCAGCAACCTTCGTGTCATCGGCAAACTTGCTAACCCAGCCTTCCACTTCCTCATCCAAGTCATTTATAAAAATCACAAAGAGCAGAGCTCCCAAAACAGATCCTTGTGGAACACCACTGGTCACCGAGCTCCATGCTGAATACTTTCCATCTACTACCACCCTCTGACTTCTATGGGCCAGCCAATTTTGCATCCAGACAGCCAACATTCCCTGAATCCCATGCCTCCTTACTTTCTGAATGAGCCTACCATGGGGAACCTTATCAAACGCCTTGCTAAAATCCATATACACCACATCCACTGCTCTTCCTTCATCAATGTGTTTTGTCACATCTTCAAAGAATTCAATAAGGCTTGTGAGGCATGACGTGCCCCTCACAAAGCCATGCTGACTGTCTCTAATCAAACCATGCTTTTCCAAATAATCATAAATCCTGTCTCTCAGAATCCTCTCCAATAATTTGCCCACTACCGACGTAAGACTGACTGGTCTATAATTCCCAGGGTTATCCCTATTCCCTTTCTTGAACAAGGGAACAACATTTGCCACCCTCCAATCATCCGGTACTACTCCAGTGGACAGTGAAGACGCAAAGATCATCGCCAAAGGCGCAGCAATCTCTTCCCTCGCTTCCCGTAATATCCTTGGGTATATCCCGTCTGGCCCCGGGGACTTATCTGTCCTCATATTGTTCAAAATTTCCAGCACATCCTCCCTCTTGACCTCAACCTGTTCGAGCATATCAGCCCGTCCCACGGTGTCCTCACAAACGACCAGGTCCCTCTCACTAGTGAATACTGAAGCAAAGGATTCACTTAGGACCTCCCCTATCTCCTCCGACTCCAGGCACAAGTTCCCTCCACTATCCCTGATCGGCCCTACCCTCACTCTGGCCATCCTCTTGTTCCTCACATAAGTGTAGAACGCCTTGGGATTTTCCTTAATCCTACCTGCCAAGACTTTTTCATGTCCCCTTCTAGCTCTCCGAAGTCCATTCTTCAGTTCCTTCCTGGCTACCTTGTAACCCTCTAGAGCCCTGTCTGATCCTTGCTTCCTCAACCTTAAGTAAGCTTCCTTCTTCCTCTTGACTAGCTGTTCCACATCTCTTGTCATCCAAGGTTCCTTCACCCTACCATCCCTTCCTCATCGGGACAAACCTATCCAGCAGTCGCAGCAAGTGCTCCCTGAACAACCTCCACATTTCTGTTGTGCATTTCCCTGAGAACATCTGTTCCCAATTTATGCTCCCCAGTTCCTGCCTAATAGCATTGTAATTCCCCCTCCCCCAATTAAATATTTTCTCATCCCTTCTGCTCCTGTCCCTCTCCATGACTATAGTAAAGGTCAGGGAGTTGTGATCATTATCACCGAAATGCTCTCCCATCGAGAGATCTGCCACCTGGCCTGGTTCGTTGCCAAGCACCAAGTCCAACATCGTCTCCCCTCTAGTCGGCCTATCTACATATTGAGTCAGGAAACCTTCCTGGACACACGTGACAAAAACTGCTCCATCCAAACTATTTGCACTAAGGAGGTTCCGATCAATATTAGGGAAGTTGAAGTCACCCATGACAACAACCCCGATACTTCTGCACCTTTCCAAAATCTGCCTCCCAATCTGTTCCTCCATGTCTCTGTTGCTATTGGGGGGTCTATAGAAAACTCCCAACAAAGTGACTGCTCCTTTCCTGTTTCTGACTTCCACCCATAATGACTCAGTAGACAAACCCTCCTCGACGACCTCCCTTTCTGCAGCTGTGATACTATCCCTGATTAGCAATGCCACTCCCCCACCTCTTTTACCTCCCTCCCTATTCCTTTTGAAACATCTAAACCCCGGAACATCCAACATCCATTCCTGCCCCTGTGATATCCACGTCTCCGTAATGGCCACAACATCGTAGCTCCAAGTACTGATCCATGCTCTAAGTTCATCACCCTTATTCCTGACACTTCTTGCGTTAAAATAGACACACTTCAAACCATCATACTGGCTGCAACTTTGCCCTGTCAACTGTCTAACCTTCCTCACAGACTCTCTGCACTCGGTATCTGCCTGTTCAACAGCTACCCCATCCACTGATCCGTGGCTCCGGTTCCCACCCCCCTGCCAAACTAGTTTAAACCCTCCCGAAGAGCTCTCGCAAACCTCCCGCCCAGGATATTGGTGCCCCTCCAGTTCAGATACAACCCGTCCTTCTTGTACAGGTCCCACCTTCCCCAGAAGGTATCCCAATGATCCACATATCTGAATCCCTCCCTCCTGCACCAGTTCTGTAGCCACATGTTCAGCTGCACTTGCTCCCTGTTTCTAGCCTCACTAGCACGTGGCACCGGTAACAATCCTGAGATTACTACTCTGCTCGTCCTGCCTTTCACCTTCCAACCTAACTCCCTATATTCGCTTTTCAGGTCCTCATCCCTTTTCCTAGCTATGTCATTGGTACCGATATGTACCACAATCTCTGGCTGCTCCCCCTCCCCCTTAAGAATCCTGTGGACTCGATCCGAGACATCCCTGACCCTGGCACCCGGGAGACAACATACCATCCAGGAGTCTCGTTCGCGACCACAGAATCTCCTGTCTGTTCCTCTAACCATTGAATCTCCTATCACTATCGCTCTCCTATTCTCCCCCCTTCCCTTCTGAGCCAGGCTCAGTGCCAGAGACCTGGCCACTGTGGCTTTCCTCTGGTAGGTCCCCCCCACCAACCATATCCAAAACGGTATACGTATTATTGAGGGGAACGGCCACAGGGGATCCCTGCACTGTGCGCCTATTCCCTTTCCCTCCCCTGACGGTCACCCAGCTACCTTTATCCTGTAACTTAGGTGTCACTACTTCCCTATAACTGCTCGCTATCACCCCCTCAGCATCCTGAATGATCCGAAGTTCATCCAGCTCCAGCTTCCTAATGCGGTCTGCGAGGAGCTGGAGTTGGGTGCACTTCTCACAGGTGAAGTCAGCAGGGACACCAGTGGTGACCCTCACCTCCCACATCCTGCAAGAGGAGCATGCAACTGCCTTAGCTTCCATCCCCTCTGCACTAAATTGACAACAGAGATTTAAAAAAAAAGGAAAACCTTACCTTACCAAACCTTCCACACAAGAGGCCTTTTTTCTTTTGGTTAGAGGAGGAGGATGGGTGGGAGACAATACACGTGTAGTGTTTCGGGTTTAGCAACTGCCTGAATATATAAGTTTACTTACCCAGCAGTCCCCTTGTCCGCCGAAACAAAAGGTAAGTTATTTTAAACTGAAACTCACCTTCCCAGCTGCCACCTCGCTCGCACTATCGCTGCTTCAGAAAAAGCTGCTGCCATATTTGTGTGACTCCAGCCAGTAACAGTTTTCCCTGATTCCCGTTGACTTCAATTTTACTAAGGTTCCTTGATGTCAAAGACAGTGACTCCCACCTCATTTGTATACATGGACTTTTGGAAAACATCTGACAAAGTGCCACACTGGAGGCTTATTCAGAAGCTGCAGGCCCACGGAATTAAGGGAAAGTGGCAGTATGGACGCAAAATTGGCTCAAATAACACGAAGCAAAGGATGGTGGTGGATGAATGTTTTTCAGACTGAGAGGTGGTTTGCAGTGATGTTGCCTAGGGATCAGTTTGGCTCCATTACTCTTTTCAATTTTTATGAACAACCTGGACTCAAAACTTGACAAAGTAGTAGTGATGAGGATAGTTATAGGTTTCAAGATGACACATAGGATAGTGAAATGGTAAGAATGGCAGTTAGAGTTCAATTCGGAGAAGTGAAGCACTTTGGGAGGACTAATATGGAAGGACAGTATACTACAAATGGCACGATACTGAAATGTATAGATGAGCAGAGACATTTTGGTGTTCATATATAAATCCTTAAAAGGTGGCGAGGCAAGTTAATAAAGTGGTTAAAAATATTTAGGTAAATTGGGTTTATGAATATAAGAATGGGATATAAAAGCAAAGAAATCAATGTTAGAATTTTAGAAATTACTGGTTAGGCCTCAGCTGGAGCGTTGTGACAATTATGCACACCACACTTCAGGAAAGATGTAAAGGTTAGAAAGAGTGCATAGGAGATGTAACCAGGATGTTACCAGCAATAAGGAACTTAAGTTATGAGGAGAGATTGTAAAAGTTAGGACTGTTCTTCTTGGAACAGAGGTGAAGAGGTGACCTAATTGAGGTTTTCAAGATGATGAGAAGTTTTCATAGGGAAAAGCTATTCGCCCTGGTGAGTGGGTCAATAACCAGAGGTCATTGATTCAAAATAATTGCAAAAGATAAAGAAGGGAGATGAGGAGAATTTTTTTTCAGAGGGTTGGTAGGATCTGGAAAAATCTACCTGAAAAGGTGGTGGAAGCTTATTCCATAAATAAATGGAAGTTGGACAAGTACTGAAGAATGAAGAACTTGAAAAGTTATGGACAAAAAGCAGGGATGTAGGACTAAGCATGACTGCTCTAAAAGCCAGTACAGGCACGATGGGCCAAATTGTGTAAGCTTCTATGATTTAAAAAGGATTATAAAAGAACAGAGGAATGGGATATGTGGATAGCTCCAGTTGAAGAGCTGGTAATGGCACAGGCATGATAGATCCAATGGTTTCCTTCTATGCTGCAATTTCTAAGATTACCTCCATACAGAAGAACAAGCATGCGTTCAAACTGGGAAAACCAACTCATTTGTTTGAGCACAGCAGCCATATGAGCAGACATACTTCTCCCCACCTCCTCCATCAGCCTATCTGATTAAAAAGTTAAACTCTTAAAACAGCAGTAAGCAGACTGTTTTCCAATTAGTGTTGCAAACTTTTAAGGTGGCGGGTTACTGGGTAGCAAGGCATCCACCAGAAAAAGCCCTTACATAGTTTAAATGGCCATCTCAAAAGCCAAGCCAATAATATGGAGGCCTGAGGGGAGCTGTGCCATCTGTAACAACAGCTCCTGCCTTTACGGAATTGCTATGGACCATTAGGTACTCACTCTCTTGATTCAAAGCACCAAATGACTCACCTGGTACTTTTAATTAAGATGAAGTTCTACATTTTTTCTGTCTGACAGGAGTGTTTCAGCTAAGAGCTAGCCTCACTGATATACGGAAGACTCAGCAGTGCTGAACAAAGCTAATTTTCTTTTCCCAAAATCACTTTCCACTGTTTTAAGCATCAAACAGTTCTGTTGACAAACCAGATATATTTTAAAATTCAGATTTTCATTTTTTCCCTTTTTTTTTTTACCTAGACAATAATCTGCCCTCTATTCATTCTATAAAATTCTAAGGATCTTTAACATTGGACTTTACTCAAAAACAGCATTCGTTGTAACAATGGTATTTATGACAGATGTTAACAGTGACAAAGGTACTTCACATAGTGTAATGATTGGGAGGGGTAAGAAAGATGAAAAATAACTGAGGCAGTCAAAATAAAAAACAGAACTCATTGCCATTAGAATAGGATTCTTTTGAAAAAAGATACTTTTTTAGTTGCCAACCCTTCTATATTGTAACTGGTGGGAAGATAATGGGGATACTCCCACTTCCTGCTAGAATACCATTTTGCATTACTACACTGCCACCTGCTGTTTGTAGCTTATAGCTCAAATTTCCTATTAAATACCGACAAGGATTTGAATTTGACTGTCCTTCATCAAACTGAAATATTAATTTCATTTTGACATTCAAATTCATATGCATTCTGTACGCCATTTAAATTTTTTTTACAATTAGCTGTTCATTTGAAATTACACAAAATGGACAGGTAACAAATGGGCAATTTTCTGGTGCGTATCATGCTGAAGTGTCTAATCTCAGCTTAGACTGTAGTTTTGAAAAATCCTATTATGGGTAAAATGAGTAGGGTGATGCTTTATGCTTATGCTAAAAATGTTAGATTTACTGAAAGTTCTGCTAAGATCTCCATGTGAAAACATCTTGCAAATGTGTTCTCATGTTGCAGTACATATAGCAGTGCAAACCTGCCCTGTTGGTCAAACCACTGATTCAGAGATGGAGTGTCAGAGCACACTTTCCAAGGACCTTTGCTTTCTGGAAAGAATGCCCATTAAGTTACTAATTAATGACTAATGCAAAATAAACATCTTTTCCTAAAATAAAAGATACCATTTAGCACGTTATGCCATTCTACAGAGAAAACAAAACTAAGAAAAGTTGCGCATTCATATAATTGCTGAAAATCTTTGTTGAAAATCACAAAATAGCAAATGGTCAGTAGGAATAAAATACCTGTCTTTGTTCCAAATATTCTAATGTCTCATCCATCATCAGAGGTACTGAAATTAGAAAAAAAATACATGAGAACCTGGCAATATTTAGATTACATTATTTCCATATATTAAAATTAATGGAACACTACACTTTAGCTCAGATTATACTGACTATACTGCAACCAAAAAAATAGCATATTTTTCAATGCAATCTATCAATATAGCCTCACACTAAACAAAGATATGGTGGTAGTACAAATCAGAATGAATTATTTTGTGGGAAGGAAGGGGGATGATGATGCCAGGCATCATTATCTGTTTAAGCTGCACATGACCCAGTGAAATTGCATTGTCAATCAGAGCAGTTCTAGGCAAATATGTACTGGGGATCAGCCTGCAAGAGGGAAGGTGCTTGAAAAAAAAAAGGCTTAAATTGAGTATTTTCTCTTAATTGAAGGATATCCTGACACTGCTGGTCCAAATATTGCAATTTAGAAGCCTAAAAATAAAGTAATTCTAGTCAAATTTGTTGACTATATACAAAGAACTGTTGTAAAGAAGAAAACAAAAAGCTAAACACACTGGCAGTAGGGCACAGAACAAAGGAATTTTAATTGCGCTGAAGAGTAGGCTCTGGCTAACAGTGGGGCCCAACTTTCTGTGCGATTAAGCAGATTAAATTTATTGCAAGAAGTACAAAGTGATGCATTTTGGAAGGAAGAATCAGGAGGTGCAATATTAACGACACTATTTTGAAGGGCTGCAGGAAGAGAGACACCTGGGGGTGTATGTACCTTTGAAGGTGGCAGGAGAAGTTAAGCAGGCTGTTAAAGCACATGGGAGCCTTGGCTTTATAAATAGAGACAAAGAGTACAAAAGCAAAGATGCCTTGTTAAACCTTTATAAATCACTGGTTAGGCCCCAGCTGGAATTCTGTGGCCAATTCTGGGTACCACACTTTAGGAAGCATGTCAAGGAATTATAGAAGCTGTAGAGGAGATTCACCAGAACTGTATCAGGGATACTTCAGAGGGTGGTGGAAGGAGGTTCAATAAAGAATTTAAAAAGGAAATTGTATAAATGCTTGAAGGGAAAAAATTTTGCAGGGCTACAGGGAAATGCCAGGGGAGTGGAACTAACTGGATAGCTCGTTCAAAGAGCCGGTACATGCACAATGGGTCGAATGACTTCCTTCTGTGCTGCATCGCTATATAATTCTATGACTCCTCTCTTGCCCTGCAAGTAACTAGTTAGGGGAGTTGCCAAAGTGCATCATTGCAGTACAGGAGAGAGAATGTCTGTGCGACTGGTTGTGTTGAAGTGGTTGCTGATACTCATCCCAATCCTCCATAGGAACATGCAAGCAGAAGTAGATCATTTAGCCCATCGAGCCGGCTCTGCCATTCAATTAGATCTTGGCTGATCATCTACCTCAACGACACTTTCCTGCGCTATCCCCAGAAACCCTTAATGTCATTAGTAACCAGATATCTATCAAAGAACAAAGAAAATTACAGCACAGGAACAGGCCCTTCAGCCCTCCGAGCCTACGCCGATCCAAATCCTCTATCTAAACCTGTCGCCTATTTTCTAAGGGTCTGTATCTCTTTACTTCCTGCCCATTCATGTATCTGTCTAGATACATCTTAAAAGACGCTATCGTGCCCGCGTCTACCACCTCCGCTGGCAAAGCGTTCCATGCACCCTCTGCGTAAAGAAATTTCCACGCATATCCCCGCTAAACATTTCCCCTTTCACTTTGAACTCGTGTCCCCTTGTAATTGAATCCCCCACTCTGGGAAAAAGCTTCTTGCTATCCACTCTGTCTATACCTCTCATGATTTTGTACACCTCAATCAGGTCCCCCCTCAACCTCCGTCTTTCTAATGAAAATAATCCTAATCTACTCAACCTCTCTTCATAGCTAGCGCCCTCCATACCAGGCAACATCCTGGTGAATCTCCTCTGCACCCTCTCCAAAGCATCCACATCCTTTTGGTAATGTGGCGACCAGAACTGCACACAGTATTCCAAATGTGGCCGAACCAAAGTCCTATACAACTGTAACATGACCTGCCAACTCTTGTACTCAATACCCCGTCCGATGAAGGAAAGCATGCCGTATGCCTTCTTGACCACTCTATTGACCTGCGTTGCCACCTTCAGGGAACAATGGCCCTGAACACCCAAATCTTTCTGTACATCAATTTTCCCCAGGACTTTTCCATTTACTGTATAGTTCATTCTTGAATTGGATCTTCCAAAATGCATCACCTCGCATTTGCCCTGATTGAACTCCATCTGCCATTTCTCTGCCCAACTCTCCAGTCTATCTATATTCTGCTGTATTCTCTGACAGTCCCCTTCAGTATCTGCTACTCCACCAATCTTAGTGTCGTCTGCAAACTTGCTAATCAGACCACCTATACTTTCCTCCAAATCATTTATGTATATCACAAACAACAGTGGTCCCAGCACAGATTCCTGTGGAACACCACTGGTCACACGTCTCCATTTTGAGAAACTCCCTTCCACTGCTACTCTCTGTCTCCTGTTGCCCAACCAGTTCTTTATCCATCTAGCTAGTACACCTTGGACCCCATGCGCCTTCACTTTCTCCATCAGCCTACCATGGGGAACCTTATCAAACGCCTTACTGAAGTCCATGTATATGACATCTACAGCCCTTCCCTCATCAATCAACTTTGTCACTTCCTCAAAGAATTCTATTAAGTTGGTAAGACATGACCTTCCCTGCACAAAACCATGTTGCCTATCACTGATAAGTCCATTTTCTTCCAGATGGGAATAGATCCTATCCCTCAGTATCTTCTCCAGCAGCTTCCCTACCACTGACGTCAGGCTCACCGGTCTATAATTATCTGGATTATCCCTGCTACCCTTCTTAAACAAGGGGACAACATTAGCAATTCTCGAGTCCTCCGGGACCTCACCCGTGTTTAAGGATGTTGCAAAGATATCTGTTAAGGCCCCAACTATTTCCTCTCTCGCTTCCCACAGTAACCTGGGATAGATTCCATCCGGACCTGGGGACTTGTCCACCTTAATGCCTTTTAGAATACCCAACACTTCCTCCCTCCTTATGCCGACTTGACCTAGAGTAATCAAACTTCTGTCCCTAACCTCAACATCCGTCATGTCCCTCTCCTCGGTGAATACCGATGCAAAGTACTCGTTTAGAATCTCACCCATTTTCTCTGACTCCACACATAACTTTCCTCCTTTGTCCTTGAGTGGGCCAATCCTTTCTCTAGTTACCCTCTTGCTCCTTATTTTTGAATAAAAGGCTTTGGGATTTTCCTTAACCCGGTTTGCTAAAGATATTTCATGACCCCTTTTAGCCCTCTTAATTCCTCATTTTAGATTGTGCCTACAATCCCGATATTCTTTCAAAGCCTCGTCTTTCTTCAGCCGCCTAGACCTTATGTATGCTTCCTTTTTCCTCTTAGCTAGTCTCACAATTTCACCTGTCATCCATGGTTCCCTAATCTTGCCATTTCTACCCCTCATTTTCACAGGAACATGTCTCTCCTGCACGCTAATCAACCTCTCTTTAAAAGCCTCCCACATATCAAATGTGGATTTACCTTCAAACAGCTGCTCCCAATCTACATTCCCCAGCTCCTGCCGAATTTTGGTATAGTTGGCCGTCCCCCAATTTAGCACTCTTCCTTTAGGACCACTCTCATCTTTGTCCATGAGTATTCTAAAACTTACGGAATTGTGATCACTATTCCCAAAGTAGTCCCCTTCTGAAACGTCAACCACCTGGCCCGGCTCATTTCCCAACACCAGGTCCAGTATGGCCTCTTCCCGAGTTGGACTATTTACATACTGCTCTAGAAAACCCTCCTGGATGCTCCTTACAAATTCTGCTCCATCTAGACCTTTAACATTAAGTGAATCCCAGTCAATGTTGGGAAAATTAAAATCTCCTATCACCACCACCCTGTTGCTCCTACAGCTTTCCATAATCTGTTTACATATTTGTACCTCTATCTCACGCTCGCTGTTGGGAGGCCTGTAGTACAGCCCCAACATTGTTACCGCACCCTTCCTATTTCTGAGTTCTGCCCATATTGCCTCACAGCTCGTGTCCTCCATAGTGCCTTCCTTCAGCACAGCTGTGATATCCTCTTTGACCAGTAATGCAACTCCTCCACCCCTTTTACCTCCCTCTCTATCCCGCCTGAAGCATCGGTATCCTGGGATATTTAGTTGCCAATCATGCCCTTCCCTTAACCAAGTCTCAGTAATAGCAATAACATCATACTCTCAGGTACTAATCCAAGCCCTAAGTTCATCTGCCTTACCTACTACACTTCTTGCATTAAAACAAATACACCTCAGACCACCAGTCCCTTTGCTTTCATCATCTGCTCCCTGCCTACTCTTTCCCTTAGTCACGCTGACTTCATTATCTAGTTCCTTACAGGCTTTAGTTACTACATCCTTACTCTCTACTGACCTCATTTGGTTCCCATCCCCCTGCCACATTAGTTTAAACCCTCCCCAACAGCGTTAGCAAAAGCACTCCCAAGGACATTGGTTCCAGTCCGGCCCAGGTGTAGACCGTCCAATTTGTAATAGTCCCACCTCCCCCAGAACCGGTCCCAATGTCCCAAAAAAATCTGAACCCCTCCCTCCTGCACCATCTCTCAAGCCACGCATTCATCCTGACTATTCTTTCATTTCTACTCTGATTTCTGTCTTGAACATGCTCAAATGACTGAGCTTCCACAGCTCTCTGGGGTAGAGAATTTCAAAGATTCACCACCCTCCGAGTGAAGAAATTCGTCCTCATCTAAGTCTTAAATGGCCTGTCTCTTATTCTGAGACTGTGTCCCTGGTACTGGACTCACCAGCCAGGGGAAACATCCCATCTACATCCACCCTGTCACGCCCTGTAAGAATTTTCTAAGTTTCAATGAGATCACCTCTCATTCAAAACCCTAGAGAAAAAAGGGCCAAGTTTCCTCAATCTCTCCTCATAAGACAATCCCACCGTCCCAGAGATTAGTCTGGTGAACCTCCCTTGCACTCCCTCTATGGCAGGTATATCCTTCCTTAGATGAAGAGACCAAAACTGTACACAATATTCCAGGTGCTGTCTCACCAAGGTGCTACACAATTGCAGCAAAACTTCTTTACTCTTGTACTCAAAACCCCTTGCGATGATGGCCAACACTCCATTTGCCTCCCCAGTTGCTTGCTGCACCTGCATGCTAGCTTTTAGTGATTCATGAACCAGGACACCCAGGTCCCTTTGGACATCAACACTTCCCAACCCCTCACCATTTAAGAAATATTCCGTCTTTCTGTTTTTTCAACCAAAGTGGATAACTTCACACTTATTCACATTATATTCCATCTGCCATGTTCTTGCCCATTCATTTAGCCTGTCCAAGACCTCTTGAAGACTCCTTGCATCCTCCTCACAACTTGCATTCCCGCCTAGTTTTGTGTCATCAGCAAATTTGGAAATATTACATTTGGTCTCCACATCCAAATCATTTATATAGATTGTGAACAACTGTGACCCAAGCACTGATCGTTGCTGTACCCCACAAGTAACAGCCCGCCAACCTGAAAATGACCTGTTTATTTCTACTCTCTGTTTTCGGTCTGTTAACCAATTCTCAATCCATACCGGTATATTATCCCCAATCCTATGTACTCTAATTTTGTTTACTAACCTCCTGTGTGGGACCTTATCAAATAACTTCTGAAAATCCAAATACATCACATCCACTGGTTCTCCTTTACCTATGCTACAACTAACATCCTCAAAAAACTCCAACAGGTTTGTCAAACATGATTTCCCTTCCAAAAATGCATGTTGACTGTGACCAATCATATTATTTTCTGTCTAGTTATCACATCCTTCATAATAGATTCTAACATTTTCCCTACTAGTCATGTCAAACTAACAAATCTGCAGTTCCCCGATTTCTTTCTCCCTCCTTTCTTAAATAGTGGAGTTACATTTGTTACTTTCCAGCCTGTAGGAACCTTTCCAGAATCTATAGAATTTTGAAAGATCACCACCAATGCATCCACTGGGCTGAATTTTGTTGAGCTGCTGACACTGGGCTCCGTGGCAGGTGGGGGGGATAGAGAGCCTGAAGATTGTACCGGCAGTGGCCCGCCACGGAGCCTGATGCCAGGATTGCTGGGCCCGATGCCCAATCTTCCCGACAGCAGCGAGGCTCCGTGGTGGTGCCCCCCGCCGCTTGGCGACGGGACCCAACTTTAAATATTTTAATAAGTGATATTTACATACCTTTCACCATGATCTTCTGTGCGACACCGGCACTCACGTGCCTTAACTTTCCCATCCAGAGAAAGCTGGTGCCTCCGAGGTGGGGAACTTAGGATTTTTAGTGAAGTGGGGCAAGGAGGGGGTCACCTCTGCACTTTGTGGTGTCTTGGGGCAAAAGGTCAATCAGCAATGTAAGTGTTTTGTGGTTGGGGGGGGGGGGGGTGGGGAGAAGAGAGAAAGAGAGAAAACGGGGCATCCATTTATTTCCATTGTATGGGGGTGGGGGGGGGGGGGGGGAGGGGAGAGAGAGGTGATGGGTCAGAAACAAATTTTCAGTGTATTATGGGGCGGGGGGTGGGGGAACACGGTTCAACGGTGCAGGACGGGCAACCCATTAAAAATAGCACCAACACCGGCGCAGAGGCAGGTGACACTGTTGCCGGTGTCGCAGACCTGCCCCCACCACGTAATTGAGGGGGTGGACTGCCCTGCGTATTTAAATGAGCTGCCGGGCTCAAGATCATGGTGGAATGGCGACGCATGGCCTGCACATGCGGGCCGCCATTTTTTTCATGGCAGAATAAAATTCAGCCCACTATCTCAATAGCTACCTCCTTCAACACTCTAGCAACATTCAACTTAGAGAATGATTTCCTTTCGCCACTAGCATGCTAATGCTAGGGTGCAGATGGTTTCCTCTGGTCGATGTTTCTATTGAGTCCTAAATGGCTTCCTTCTCAAAGTGTTAGCAATTTCAGTTTAAATTTCAACCTGAGAAAAGTTTCCTACATTTATCTACAGCATCACTATGCAGCAATCAACATTATTTGTTATAAGAAAAGGAAAAGAATTTGCATTTATATAATGCCTTACACGACCTCAGAACCTCCCAAAGCACTTTACAGCCGATAAAGTATTTTTGCAATGTAAGAAATCGGGCAGTCAATTTGCACACAAAGCCCCACAAACAGAAATGAAATAACCAGATAATCTGTTAGCGGTACTGATGGAGCGTAAAATATTGGCCAAGACGGAGGGAATACTCCGAGAAGAAAGACGGTGCCTAAGTTTAATGTTGCATCGATAAACAGCACCTCCAACAGTGCAGCACTCCCTTAGTACTGGAGTGCCAGCATAGATTTTGAGCTCAAGTCTCAGGAATGGGCTTTGAACCCACAATCTCTGAATCAAGAGGCAAGAGTGCTACCCACTGAGCCATGGCTGACATCAAATTATTTCTATCTTCAGGAAATTATGCGGTCCTAAAGGTTGGAAGCCTGCAACTTCCAAAAGCTGGAGCAGTGTATTAGAACCTATGCCAAGGGAAAACCCAGTTAAACTTATCATAGTTGTAGTCTTGCCAAGAATCATTGCATTTGAAAAACTTCTTTTCTTAGTAAAACTTACATCTTTTTTCTTCATTATAAGATGGAACAATAACAGACAGTTCTTTAGTGGGAGGGTCGTGGATTGTGGGAAATAATTCCTTCCTGGTAGAATTTAAACTCATGAAGAATTTTTCTTTCTCTCCAAGTGTGAGATTTGGCATTTTTATGGCAGTAAAATGGGCAGCAAACACCAGCTGTAAAAAAAGACAAGAAACCTAATCAGGTTGTAAAACATACAATGTGACACAAAATAGAGAACGGGTTTTTATTGATAATTTACACCTCAAATCAATATGGTACTTAAACAATGAAAATCAGGTGTTATAGATTGATTAAGTAGGCAATAACTAATAACGGTTGGTTGTGATTCATAATGTGTTACAGTTCTGAGCTCAGTATCTTAGGCCTTTGTGAATCCAAATATTCATTACAGACATTTTTCTTACTCCATGTGATGTCACATTAACAACAATCATACCAATCCTTGTGAGTCAATGGTCATTTTACTTTGATTTTGGATGGAGGAAAGGGCTTGGAAAATCTGTAATGGGGATTCTCAGTACTATTGGAGACTCAAGTTTTTATTTAAGCATCAAATAGTCAGAAAATTAGAGCTTATAAAACCAGGGCAAATTTGGAGAGAAATCAGTTTATATTTTGAACATCGCTAAACCTCAAGAAAACTATCAAAAGACTATAAAGGCACAGGTAAACTAAACTATGGCAATAATTTACACAATCCACTTGTGGCCTCAAAAGAAGGTCCAAAATTAATGTTTCCAACTTTATAAAATACTATTAGTTACTTTTAGCAGTAAAAAAATGCATAGTATTTGTGGATGGATTATGCACTACAAAATATTGACGGTTAAATAAGATTCAAATAGCACAGTATCATGAAGCAAAAATATTGTTGTAGCTGATAAAAATGACAGTTGATGCAAATTTGTAATTTTGTAGTATGTGCTGAGTGGTAGGTTGTGATCATTAAATGAAGTGTATCCATTTTGTTTATAACATGGCTGTAATCATTAACAAGGCTTTTCAATGCACGTTGACATTACAGATACAATGCACGCACACCTCTCGAGCCTACCTTTTGCAAGCAAACATTGGAAATTTCAGAAATGTATTTTATAAAATGCTAAAATTTAAGAAATTAGTCTTTACCAGTTCGCCAAAGAAAATCCAGGAATTTAGCAGTGAAAATTGGCAATAAAAGGTTTTGTAAAAAAATGGCTATTTGTATAGTACCTTTCACATCCTCAGGCTGAAAGTACTTCACAGCCAATTATTAACTTTTGAAGTTATGAATGCTGGACCTTGTAACATGATTGTTCTAAAAATTGTGATTTTTAGAAGTTCAAGATGGAGTCGGGAAGGTCAGGTGACCTCACCTCCACTCTGTGAAAAGAGAAGACAGCAGTCTAGCTTACCAGGACAACAGAGAACACAGTACAAAGACTTTCATTTGAAAACACAGACTGCAGGGCTAACATGTGAAGAACAATGGGTTTCATCCTCCCAGACATTTGGGTCATAAAACAAAGAGACAGTAATTCAGAAAATGTAAATATATCAGGCAGCTGTTTGCACCTAGGAACACTGGAAGGGCCCCCATGTGGCTTTGTGAAACCAAACTTCTGGACTTTGCATATCGAATCAGTACAACAATGATAAATTTAACAGACTTTCCAAAGGCAAACAGGCTGTAAGAGACGAAATTAATGGTTGTGGCCTCACAGCAGGCTGTAAGAAAGAAACCCAGCAGTTACAGCCTGAATAGAGGCTGTAAGGAAGACAATCAGCAGTGGCAGCTTGAGAGAGAGGGGACACTTGCTCTCTGAAGATATACAGTGAAAGGCTGTGAAGAATCAAACCTGTTTTGAAAGTTGATGTTTGCAGAGAAATAAAAGACCAAACAAATCACTGGAAATCACATTATTCACAGATGTCCAGGTCACGAGTGCTCAGGAGAAGCAAGCAAAGAGGACATTAATTTGAGAAAGGTCTGGGATTTCTAATCCATTGCAATTGGGAGGAGTTTGGCACTTTTAACTGCAAAGGATTTCACCATCAAAAAGGACTGTGTAATCAATAAGCATGGTAGGAGGTTTCAATTATTTGAATAAGAAAGTACCTTTGTGTGTAACCTGAGGTATCAGCTACTTACAAAGTACTATCTGGTTAATGGGGATTTCTTTTAGTTTAATTATAATAATAAATTATAATATAATAATGTCTTAAAATGTGAAATCTTGTGGTGTAATTCTTTAATTGGTCTAGGGGATCATATCTCATATTTTTCAATTCTGTTCATTTATCATTGGCCTCAGCATAGTGACTGAATAAATCAAACTTCATTTTAATATTTGGAATTGGGTGATTGTCATCAGTGAAGAATCTGGTCCTCCTGGATCTACCTGCATTTGACAAAGTTGATCATGTCATTACCCTTCCAATACTTCTCTGTCATCCATGGAACTTCTCTTGTATAGTTCCGTCCCTCCCTCCCTGAACACAGCCAGCAGATCTCCAGTAATGTCTGAGCAAAGCAAGTCAGCATGGATTTCATAGAATCATACAGGACAGAAAGTTCCCATTCAGCTCATCACGCCCCTGCCAGCTCTTTGAATGAGTTATCTAATTAGTCCCACAGCCCTGTTCCTTCCCGAAAGCCCTCAAATTTTCCCACTTCAAGTATTTATTCAATTCCCTTTTGTAAGTTATTAATTGTACTTCTACCACCCTTTCAGACAGTGCATACCAGATTATAACAAGTCACGGCCTATATATTTTTTTCCTCATTTTGCCTCTGGTTCTTTTGGCAATTCTTAAATTTGTGCCCTCTGGTTACTAAACCTTCTGTCAATGGAAACAGTTTCTCCCTATTTACTCTTAACAAAATCCTTCATAACTTTGAATACCTATTTCAAACCTCCGTTAACCTTCTCTCTGAGGCAAACAACCCTAGTTTCTCTCGTCTTGCCAGGTAACTGAAGTCTAGTACAGTACTGTATGTGTGTAGACTAGAGTCCTGACAGTGATCATTTTATATTTTCTATATAAATACAGTATGTTTTATAATAATCACTCAGGACCTTCCTGGTCTCTGCATCTCAGCTACTCACTGGATAAACTTGTAACAACTATTTCAACCAGTAAAGCAGGAGTCTAGGTAATAAATAATGATATTTTCTGAGCCTTCGAACAATTGCTGTGTTTATTTTATGCAATACAGATACTGGTACAGTGTGGCACAACCTGAGCAAAACTCCATTGGTTTCTGTTTAACTCGTGACCAAACAATCACTGACTTCGTGGCTCTAATCTTCATCTTTTTAAACAGATCCAATTAATACCGTGAGTGTCTGACCCGGACCCAGCCCGACACGACCCGAACCCAAAAGCCGGACCCGGAAGACCGATCCAATCCGAACCTGACACGTCGTCGGGTTCGGGTTGGGTAGCAGCCCTTTACTTGGAATACTGCTTGCAGTTTTGGTCTCCATATCTAAGGAAGGATATACTTGACTTGGAGGTGGTACAGTGAAGGTTCACTAGATTGGTTCCAGGGCTGAGACAGTTGTCCTATGATGAGAAGCTGAGTAAATTGGGCTTATATAGTCCGGAGTTTAGAAGTGTGACAGGTGATCTCATTGAAACAAAGATTCTGAAGCGACCAATACAAAAGCCTGCGATTATAAATGGTACTATATAAACGCCAGTCTTTCTTTTCAATGCTTAGTTTGAGGAAGTGATGGCTCATCTAGTATTGGATGTCGGACAAGCCATCTCGATAGCAAAGAGGCAGTGGGGGGTTCAAGAGCAGTGATGGAGCGCTCAAATTGAATGTCATCAACGTAGGAAGTTGTCATTTCGCTATTTTTCCGCTTAGATCAGTCTACACACCGCTCAGTGATAAAGCCCAGTTGACCTACTCCCAGAATCCCAATGCTACCATTTTAGAGACGAGCCATTTGGAGGTGCACGAACTTGCTCCAAGTTGCAAAGTTACCATCGTCACCCAGGGAGAACCCCCTGCCCCGCGCTGCAGTGAAGGAGGCAGTATCTGGGAAGAGGGTGCATGGCCTCGCCCAGACCTGGGGAGAGAACCAGGTGCCTGTCAGACAGGATTAAAATAATGAAGAGAAGTTGATATAGAACACCCATTGAAACAAGAGACAGGAATTCGACACGTCAGGAGGTGATCACCTGGAAAAGAGCAACAGTCTCCCCGCAGCAGCAAGGGAAAGTTTGCAAAAGAAAAGTTGTTGTGGCGGCCAGTATGAACGACTTGAAGCAAAATGGCAGAGACCGAACTCACCAGGAACAGGGCTGTGAGGGCCACAGCGGCTACGATCCGCAGCACTTCAACCAGCTCCAGCTCCATGGTCCACAACTACCGCCGGACCCGGAACGTCTCGCACTCCACGGCCGCCGAACATTCGGTACCGGCACCGTGGCAACCGCGCGAGCCTATGGGAGCAGAACACCGAGGCAGAAATGTTCCAGGCACCGAGGAGTCCTCCAGCTGGCAAGAAGGTCCGCACGATCAACGGCGGCGCGTCCCCTCGCTACAGCGCCGCCCGGAGCATGGAAGCCGCCACTGTAGGGTCGCCCAGGAAAGCCAGTGTAGTACTGAAGGAATGTTGCACTATAAGAGGTGTTTTCTTTTGGATGAAATATTGAGCTGAGGCTCCTGCTCTCGCAGGTGAACTGAAAATATCCCACGGCATTATTTTGAAAAGCAGAGTTGTCCAGGTCAATAGTTATCCCTCAACCGACAAAGCCAAAATTGAAATGATGAGAATGTAGTTTCACTGCAAAAGAGTCAGGTGTGTGGAATGTCGGTTTACTAATTGAGTTGCTTTATGATTATTTTTATTCTTTCATGGGATGTGAGCATCACTGGCAAGGCTAGCATTTGTTGCCCATCCCAATAATTGCACTTGTGAAAGTGGTGGTGAGCCACCTTCTTTGAACTGCTGCAGTCTGTTAGGGAGGGAGTTCCAAGATTTTGACCCAGCAGCAGTGAAAGAACAGCGATATAGTTCTGAGTCAGGATGGTCTGTGATTTGTCGGGGAACTTTCAGGTGGTGGTGTGCCCCTGCATCTGCTGCCCTTGTTTTTCTAGGTGGTAGAGGTTGCAGGTATGGAAGGTGCTGTTGAAGGAGCTTTGGCGAGTTGCTACAGTGCATCTTGTAGATGGTAAACACTGCTGCCACTGTGTACCAGTGGTGGAGGAAATAAATGTTGAAGGTGGTGGACAGGGTGCTGATCAAGCAGGTTGTTTTGTCCTGGATGGAGTCGAGCTTCTTGGGTGTTGTTGAAGCTGCACTCATCTAGGCAAGTGGAGAGTATTGCATCACACTGATTTGTACCTTTGTAGATGTTGGACAGGCTTTGGGGATTCAGGAGGTGAATTACTCATTGCAGAATTCCCAACCTCTAACCTACTCTTGTAGCCACATGGCTGGTCCAGTTAAGTTTCTGCTCAATGTTAACCACCAGGATGTTGATGGTGGGAAATTCAGCCATGATAATGCTGTTGAATGTTAAGGGGAGATGGTTGGATTCTCTCTTGTTGGAAGTGATTATTGCCTCGCACTTGTGTGGCACCAATGTTGCTTGCCACTTTTGAGCTCAAGCCTGAATATTGTCCAGGTCTTGCTACACATTAACTGCTTCAGTATCTAAGGAGTTATGAATGGAACTGAACACTGCAGTCACCATCAAACATCCCCACTTCTGACCTTATGATGAAGCAGCTGAAGGTGGTTGGGCCTAGGACACGACCCTGAGGAACTCCTGCAGTGAAAGCCTGGGGCTGAGATGATTGGCCTCCGATAATCACAACCACCTTCCTTCGTGCTTAGTATGACTCCAACCAGTGAAGAATTCTGTGACGCTTGCAAAAGTCAAGTGCAAATTTTGTGAATAAACCTGTTTAAAAACCAAGATTTGCTGCGGATCAGTTACATGTTACTGACAAACAGCATTATTTGTATCAATTACAGTGCAATTATTGACATCCTGGAGTAATCATAAGCTTTCCCACCCTCAAAGAATCATGTTATTTACGATGACTAGGTTATCATGTATTGGTAAAATTGTTAAATTTTATAAACCTTTACTAAAAAAGCAGAAATTTTCAGGAAACAATGCAGGGTTTAATTAATCACATTAAGTGTGCAGCGTTTAAATATTTCAAAAGGCCAATGAGATGCCTGCCATCTGGTTAAACTCAGTTCAGTGCAGAGCTCCTCCCTGAGCCCCAGTGATTCTGGAGGCAGCAGCTGTCAATCATCCTGCAGTAACAGGGAACATGCCCGTCATTTTACTTCCGCACATTCAACAGGGCGAAAAAAAACAGCAGCACAGGGTATAGCGCGGAACAGCGCAGAGTGTGTGAGGGGCGGAGAAGAAACAAGTACAATTTAATTGGGGGGGTGGGCGCTGCTTCTGTGGTCTCTCTAAATCCCGCCATGTGGAATCTGCGGTGTGAATTCCTGTTAGCAGGTTCACATGCTTCAGGGCGCAGGATGGCGGCTGGATTCAAGTGAGTGACCGGGTTAGAGAGGAGAGGAGGATGTGAGGGAAATGGGGGCTGGTGAGAGGGGAGGGGGTTGAGGTCAGTAGGCGGTGGGGTGAGTAGGAGGTGAGAGGTTGGGGTGAGTAGGAGGTGTGGGGGTGAGCAGGGGGTGAATGGGATGAGCAGGGGGTGAAGGGGGGGTTTTGGATGAGCAGGGGGTGAAGGGGGGGGGGGTTTGGATGAGCAGGGGGTGAAGGGGGGGGGGTTTGGGTGAGCAGGGGGTGAAGGGGGGGGGTTTGGGTGAGCAGGGGGTGAAGGGGGGGGGGTTTGGGTGAGCAGGGGGTGAAGGGGGGGGGGTTTGGGTGAGCAGGGGGTGAATGGGATGAGCAGGGGGTGAATGGGATGAGCAGGGGGTGAAGGGGGGGTTTTGGATGAGCAGGGGGTGAAGGGGGTTTGGATGAGCAGGGGGTGAAGGGGGGGTTTTGGATGAGCAGGGGGTGAAGGGGGGGGGTTTTGGATGAGCAGGGGGTGAAGGGGGGGGTTTTGGATGAGCAGGGGGTGAAGGGGGGGGGTTTTGGATGAGCAGGGGGTGAAGGGGGGGTTTTGGATGAGCAGGGGGTGAACGGGGGGGTTTTGGATGAGCAGGGGGAGAACGGGGGGGTTTTGGATGAGCAGGGGGAGAACGGGGGGGTTTTGGATGAGCAGGGGGTGAACGGGGGGGTTTTGGATGAGCAGGGGGTGAACGGGGGGGGGGGGTTTGGATGAGCAGGGGGAGAACGGGGGGGTTTTGGATGAGCAGGGGGTGAACGGGGGGGTTTTGGATGAGCAGGGGGTGAACGGGGGGGGGGGTTTGGATGAGCAGGGGGTGAACGGGGGGGGGGGGTTTGGATGAGCAGGGGGTGAACGGGGGGGGTTTTGGATGAGCAGGGGGTGAACGGGGGGGGGGGGTTTGGATGAGCAGGGGGTGAACGGGGGGGGTTTTGGATGAGCAGGGGGTGAACGGGGGGGGGGGTTTGGATGAGCAGGGGGTGAACGGGGGGGGGGGCGGTTTGGATGAGCAGGGGGTGAACGGGGGGGGGTTTTGGATGAGCAGGGGGTGAACGGGGGGGGGGTTGGGGTGAGCAGGGTGTGAACGGGGGGGGGTTGGGGTGAACGGGGGGGGGTTTGGATGAGCAGGGGGTGAACGGGGGGGGGTTTGGATGAGCAGGGGGTGAACGGGGGGGGGTTTGGGTGAGCAGGGGGTGAATGGGGGGGTTTTTGGGGTGAGCAGGGGATGAACGGGGGGGGTTTGGATGAGCAGGGGTTGAACGGGGGGGGTTTGGATGAGCAGGGGGTGAACGGGGGTGGGGTTTGGGTGAGCAGGGGGTGAACGGGGGTGGGGTTTGGGTGAGCAGGGGGTGAACGGGGGTGGGGTTTGGGTGAGCAGGGGGTGAACGGGGGGGTTTTTGTGGTGAGCAGGGGGTGAACGGGGTGGGGTTTGGGTGAGCAGGGGGTGAATGGGGGGGTTTTTGGGGTGAGCAGGGGGTGAACGGGGTGGGGGTTGGGTGAGCAGGGGGTGAACGGGGTGGGGGGGGTTGGGGTGAGCAGGGGGTGAACATGGGGGGGTTGGGGTGAGCAGGGGGTGAACATGGGGGGGTTGGGGTGAGCAGGGGGTGAACGGGGGGGTTGGGGTGAGCAGGGGGTGAAACGGGGGGTTGGGGTGAGCAGGAGGTGAACGGTGGGGGGTTGGGGTGAGCAGGGGGTGAACGGGGGGGGTTGGGGTGAGCAGGGGGTGAAACGGGGGGTTGGGGTGCGCAGGGGGTGAACGGGGGGGGGGTTGGGGTGAGCAGGGGGTGAACGGGGGGGGGGGTTGGGGTGAGCAGGGGGTGAACGGGGGGGGGTTGGGGTGAGCAGGGGGTGAACGGGGGGGGGGTTTGGATGAGCAGGGGGAGAATGGGGGTTTTTTGGATGAGCAGGGGGTGAACGGGGGGGGGGTTTTGGATGAGCAGGGGGTGAACGGGGGGGGGGTTTTGGATGAGCAGGGGGTGAACGGGGGGGGGGGGTTTTGGATGAGCAGGGGGTGAAGGGGGGGGGGAGGTTTTGGATGAGCAGGGGGTGAACGGGGGGGGGGTTTTGGATGAGCAGGGGGTGAACGGGGGGGGTTGGGGTGAGCAGGGTGTGAACGGGGGGGGGGTTTGGATGAGCAGGGGGTGAACGGTTGGGGTTTGGGTGAGCAGGGGGTGAATGGGGGGGTTTTTGGGGTGAGCAGGGGTTGAACGGGGGGGGGTTTGGATGAGCAGGGGGTGAACGGGGGTGGGGTTTGGGTGAGCAGGGGGTGAACGGGGGTGGGGTTTGGGTGAGCAGGGGGTGAACGGGGGGTTTTTTGGGGTGAGCAGGGGGTGAACGGGGTGGGGTTTGGGTGAGCAGGGGGTGAATGGGGGGGTTTTTGGGGTGAGCAGGGGGTGAACGGGGTGGGGGTTGGGTGAGCAGGGGGTGAACGGGGTGGGGGGGGTTGGGGTGAGCAGGGGGTGAACATGGGGGGGGGTTGGGGTGAGCAGGGGGTGAACGGGGGGGTTGGGGTGAGCAGGTGTTGAACGGGGCGGGGTTGGGGTGAGCAGGGGGTGAACGGGGGGGTTGGTGTGAGCGGGGGGTGAACGGCGGGTGGGGGGTTGGGGTGAGCAGGGCGTGAACAGGGGGGGTTGGGGTGAGCATGGGGTGAACGGGGGGGGGGGTTGGGGTGAACGGGGGGGGTTGGGGTGAGCAGGGGGTGAACGGGGGGGGGGGTTGGGGTGAGCAGGGGGTGAACGGGGGGGGGGGTTGGGGTGAGCAGGGGGTGAACGGGGGGGGGTTGGGGTGAGCAGGGGGTGAACGGGGGTGTGTTGGGGTGAGCAGGTGGTGAACGGGGGGGGGTTGGGGTGAACGGGGGGGGTGTTGGGGTGAGCAGGTGGTGAACGGGGGGGGGGTTGGGGTGAACGGGGGGGGGTTGGGGTGAGCAGGGGGTGAACGGCGGGTGGGGGGTTGGGTGAACGGGGGGGGGGTTGGGTGAGCAGGGGGTGAACGGGGGGGGGTTGGGGTGAGCAGGTGGTGAACGGGGGTGTGTTCGGGTGAGCAGGTGGTGAACGGGGGGGGGGGTTGGGGTGAGCAGGGGGGGTTGGGGTGAGCAGGGGGGGGTTGGGGTGAGCAGGGGGTGAACGGGGGGGGGGGGTTGTGGTGAGCAGGGGGTGAACGGGGGGGGGTTGGGGTGAGCAGGGGGTGAACGGGGGGTGGGTTGGGGTGAGCAGGGGGTGAACGGGGGGTGGGTTGGGGTGAGCAGGGGGTGAACGGGGGGGTTGGGGTCAGCGGTGGGGTGGTGAACGGTGGGGGGTTGGGGTGAGCAGGGGGTGAACGGTGGGGGGTTGGGGTGAGCAGGGGGTGAACGGTGGGGGGTTGGGGTGAGCAGGGGGTGAACGGGGGGGGGGTTGGGGTGAGCAGGGGGTGAACGGGGGGGGGGGTTGGAGTGAGCGGGGGTGAACGGTGGGGGGGGGGGTTGGGGTGAGCAGGGGGTGAACGGTGGGGGGTTGGGGTGAGCAGGGGGTGAACGGGGGGGGGGGTTGGAGTGAGCGGGGGTGAACGGGGGGGGGTTGGGGTGAGCAGGGGGTGAACGGGGGGGGGGTTTGGGGTGAACGGGGGGGGTTGGGGTGAGCAGGGGGTGAACGGGGGGGGGTTGGGGTGAGCAGGGGGTGAACGGGGGGGTTTGGGGTGAGCAGGGGGTGAACGGGGGGGGGGTTGGGGTGAGCAGGGGGTGAACGGGGGGGGGTTGGGGTGAGCAGGGGGTGAACGGGGGTGTGTTGGGGTGAACGGGGGGGGGTGTTGGGGTGAGCAGGTGGTGAACGGGGGGGGGTTGGGGTGAGCAGGTGGTGAACGGGGGGGGGTTGGGGTGAGCAGGGGGTGAACGGGGGGGGTTGGGGTGAGCGGGGGGTTGGGGTGAGCAGGGGGTGAACGGCGGGTGGGGGGTTGGGGTGAGCATGGCGTGAACAGGGGGGTTTGGATGAGCAGGGGGTGAACGGGGGGGGGGGTTGGGTGAGCAGGGGGTGAACGGGGGGGGTTTTGGGGTGAACGGGGGGGTTTTTGGGGTGAGCAGGGGGTGAACGGGGTGGGGTTGGGGTGAGCAGGGCGTGAACAGGGGGGGTTGGGGAGAGCATGGGGTGAACGGGGGGGGGGGGGTTGGGGTGAGCAGGGGGTGAACGGGGGGGGGGGTTGGGGTGAACGGGGGAGGTTGGGGTGAGCAGGGGGTGAACCGGGGGGGGGGGTTGGGGTGAGCAGGGGGTGAACGGGGGTGTGTTGGGGTGAGCAGGTGGTGAACGGGGGGGGTGTTGGGTTGAGCAGGTGGTGAACGGGGGGGGTTGGGGTGAGCGGGGGGTTGGGGTGAGCAGGGGGTGAACGGCGGGTGGGGGGTTGGGGTGAGCAGGGCGTGAACAGGGGGGGTTGGGGTGAGCATGGGGTGAACGGGGGGGTGGGGGGTTGGGGTGAGCAGGGCGTGAACGGGGGGTGGGGTGTTGGGGTGAGCAGGGGGTGAACGGGGGTGGGGGGTTGGGGTGAGCAGGGGGTGAACTGGGGTGGTTTGGGGTGAGCAGGGGGTAAATGGGGGGGGTTTGGGTGAGCAGGGGGTGGGTGGGTACGGTGGTTGGGGTGAGCAGGGGGTGCACGGTGGTTGGGGTGAGCAAAGGGTGAACGGTGGGGGGGTTGGGGTCAGCAGGGGGTGGGTGGATACGGTGGTTGGGGTGAGCAGGGGGTGAACGGGGGGGGGTGGTTGGGGTGAGCCGGGGGTGAAGGGGGGGGTGGGTTGGGGTGGGGGGGTGGTTGGGGTAAGCAGGGGGTGAACGGGGGGGGGGGCTGGGGTGAGCAGGTGGTGAACGGGGTGGGGGTTGGGGTGAGCAGGGGGTGAACGGGGGGGGTGGTTGGGGTGAGCGGCGGGGTTGGGGTGAGCAGGGGGTGAACGGCGGGTGGGGGGTTGGGGTGAGCAGGGCGTGAACAGGGGGGGTTGGGGTGAGCATGGGGTGAACGGAGGGGGGGTTGGGGTGAGCATGGCGTGAACGGGGGGTGGGAGGTTGGGGTGAACGGGGGGGTGGGGGGTTGGGGTGAGCAGGGGGTGAACGGGGGGTGGGTTGGGGTGAGCAGGGGGTGAACGGGGGGGGGTTGGGGTAAGCAGGGGGTGAACTGGGGGGGGGTTGGGGTGAGCAGGGGGTGAACTGGGGTGGTTTGGAATGAGCAGGGGGTGAACGGGGGGGGGTTGGGGTGAGCAGGGGGTGGGTGGGTACGGTGGTTGGGGTGAGCAGGGGGTGAAAGGGGGGGGTTGGGGTGAGCAGGGGGTGAAAGGGGGGGGTTGGGGTGAGCAGGGGGTGAAAGGGGGGGGGTTGGGGTGAGCAGGGGGTGAAGGGGGGGGGGTTGGGTGAGCAGGGGGTGAAAGGTTTTTTTTTGGGGTGAGCAGGTGGTGAAAGGGGGGGTTTTGGGGTGAGCAGGTGGTGAAAGGGGGGGTTTTGGGGTGAGCAGGTGGTGAGCAGGGGGGGGGTTTGGGGTGAGCGGGGGGGGGTTGGGATGAGCAGGGGGTGAACGGGGGGGGGTTTGGGGTGAGCAGGGGGGGGTTGGGGTGAGCAGGGGGTGAACGGGGGGGGGTTTGGGGTGAGCAGGGGGTGAGCGGGGGGGGGGTTGTAGTGAGCAGGGGGGTGAGCGGGGGGGGGTTGTTGTGAGCAGGGGGTGAACGGGGGGGGTTGTTGTGAGCAGGGGGTGAACGGGGGGGGTTGTTGTGAGCAGGGGGTGAATGGGGGGGGTTGTTGTGAGCAGGGGGTGAACGGGGGGGTGGGTTGGGGTGAGCAGGGGGTGAGCGGGGGGGGGGGTTGTTGTGGGCAGGGGGTGAATGGGGGGGGTTGTTGTGAGCAGGGGGTGAATGGGGGGGTTGTTGTGAGCAGGGGGTGAACGGGGAGTGGGTTGGGGTGAGCAGGTGGTGAACGGGGGGGGGTTGGGGTGAACGGGGGGGGTGTTGGGGTGAGCAGGTGGTGAACGGGGGGGGGGTTGGGGTGAGCAGGGGGTGAACGGGGGGGGTTGGGGTGAGCAGGGGGTGAACGGCGGGTGGGGGGTTGGGGTGAGCATGGCGTGAACAGGGGGGTTTGGATGAGCAGGGGGTGAACGGGGGGGGGGTTGGGTGAGCAGGGGGTGAACGGGGGGGGGTTTTGGGGTGAACGGGGGGGTTTTTGGGGTGAGCAGGGGGTGAACGGGGTGGGGTTGGGGTGAGCAGGGCGTGAACAGGGGGGGTTGGGGTGAGCATGGGGTGAACGGGGGGGTGGGGGGGTTGGGGTGAGCAGGGGGTGAACGGGGGGGGGGTTGGGGTGAACGGGGGAGGTTGGGGTGAGCAGGGGGTGAACCGGGGGGGGGGTTGGGGTGAGCAGGGGGTGAACGGGGGTGTGTTGGGGTGAGCAGGTGGTGAACGGGGGGGGTGTTGGGTTGAGCAGGTGGTGAACGGGGGGGGGGTTGGGGTGAGCAGGGGGTGAACGGGGGGGGTTGGGGTGAGCGGGGGGTTGGGGTGAGCAGGGGGTGAACGGCGGGTGGGGGGTTGGGGTGAGCAGGGCGTGAACAGGGGGGGTTGGGGTGAGCATGGGGTGAACGGGGGGGTGGGGGGTTGGGGTGAGCAGGGCGTGAACGGGGGGTGGGGTGTTGGGGTGAACGGGGGTGGGGGGTTGGGGTGAGCAGGGGGTGAACTGGGGTGGTTTGGGGTGAGCAGGGGGTAAATGGGGGGGGTTTGGGTGAGCAGGGGGTGGGTGGGTACGGTGGTTGGGGTGAGCAGGGGGTGCACGGTGGTTGGGGTGAGCAGGGGTGAACGGTGGGGGGTTGGGGTCAGCAGGGGGTGGGTGGATACGGTGGTTGGGGTGAGCAGGGGGTGAACGGGGGGGGTGGTTGGGGTGAGCCGGGGGTGAAGGGGGGGGTGGGTTGGGGTGGGGGGGTGGTTGGGGTGAGCAGGGGGTGAACGGGGGGGGGGAGCTGGGGTGAGCAGGTGGTGAACGGGGTGGGGGTTGGGGTGAGCAGGGGGTGAACGGGGTGGGGGGTTGGGGTGAGCGGCGGGGTTGGGGTGAGCAGGGGGTGAACGGCGGGTGGGGGGTTGGGGTGAGCAGGGCGTGAACAGGGGGGGTTGGGGTGAGCATGGGGTGAACGGAGGGGGGGTTGGGGTGAGCATGGGGTGAACGGGGGGTGGGAGGTTGGGGTGAACGGGGGGGTGGGGGGTTGGGGTGAGCAGGGCGTGAACGGGGGGGGGTTGGGGTGAGCAGGGGGTGAACGGGGGGGGGGGGTTGGGTTAAGCAGGGGGTGAACTGGGGGGAGGTTGGGGTGAGCAGGGGGTGAACTGGGGTGGTTTGGAATGAGCAGGGGGTGAACGGGGGGGGGGTTGGGGTGAGCAGGGGGTGGGTGGGTACGGTGGTTGGGGTGAGCAGGGGTGAAAGGGGGGGTTGGGGTGAGCAGGGGGTGAAAGGGGGGGGTTGGGGTGAGCAGGGGGTGAAAGGGGGGGGGGTTGGGGTGAGCAGGGGTGAAGGGGGGGGGTTGGGGTGAGCAGGGGGTGAAAGGTTTTTTTTTTGGGGTGAGCAGGTGGTGAAAGGGGGGGTTTTGGGGTGAGCAGGTGGTGAAAGGGGGGGTTTTGGGTGAGCAGGGGGTGAACGGGGGGGGGGGTTTGGGGTGAGCAGGGGGGGGTTGGGGTGAGCAGGGGGTGAACGGGGGGGGGTTTGGGGTGAGCAGGGGGTGAACGGGGGGGGGGGTTTGGGGTGAGCAGGGGGTGAACGGGGGGGGGTTGTAGTGAGCAGGGGTGAGCGGGGGGGGGTTTGTTGTGAGCAGGGGGTGAACGGGGGGGGTTGTTGTGAGCAGGGGGTGAACGGGGGGGGTTGTTGTGAGCAGGGGGTGAACGGGGGGGGGGTTGTTGTGAGCAGGGGGTGAACGGGGGGGGTTGTTGTGAGCAGGGGTGAATGGGGGGGGTTGTTGTGAGCAGGGGGTGAACGGGGGGTGGGTTGGGGTGAGCAGGGGGTGAACGGGGGGGTTGGGGTCAGCGGTGGGGTGGTGAACGGGGGGGTTGGGGTGAGCAGGGGTGAACGGTGGGGGGTTGGAGTGAGCGGGGGTGAACGGTGGGGGGGGGGTTGGGGTGAGCAGGGGTGAACGGTAGGGGGTTGGGGTGAGCAGGGGGTGAACGGGGGGGGGGGTTGGAGTGAGCAGGGGGTGAACGAGGGGGGGGTTGGGGTGAGCAGGGGGTGAACGGGGGGGGTTGGAGTGAGCGGGGGTGAACGGGGGGGGGGGTTGGGTGAGCAGGGGGTGAACCGGTGGGGGGGGAGGTTGGGGTGAGCAGGGGGTGAACGGGGGGGGGGGTTGGGGTGAACGGGGGGGGTTGGGGTGAGCAGGGGGTGAACGGGGGGTTTGGGTGAGCAGGGGTGAACGGGGGGGGGTTGGGGTGAGCAGGGGGTGAACGGGGGGGGGGGTTGGGTGAGCAGGGGGTGAACGGGGGTGTGTTGGGGTGAGCAGGGGGTGAACGGGGGTGTGTTGGGGTGAGCAGGTGGTGAACGGGGGGGGTTGGGGTGAACGGGGGGGGGTGTTGGGGTGAGCAGGTGGTGAACGGGGGGGGGGGTTGGGGTGAGCAGGGGGTGAACGGGGGGGGTTTTGGGGTGAACGGGGGGGTTTTTGGGGTGAGCAGGGGGTGAACGGGGTGGGGTTGGGGTGAGCAGGCGTGAACAGGGGGGTTGGGGTGAGCAGGGGGTGAACGGTGGGGGGGTTGGGGTCAGCAGGGGGTGGGTGGATACGGTGGTTGGGGTGAGCAGGGGTGAACGGGGGGGGTGGTTGGGGTGAGCCGGGGGTGAAGGGGTGGGTTGGGATGAGCAGGGGGTGAACGGGGGGGGGGGGGGGCTGGGGTGAGCAGGTGGTGAACGGGGTGGGGGTTGGGGTGAGCAGGGGGTGAACGGGGGGGGGGTTGGGGTGAGCGGGGGGGTTGGGGTGAGCAGGGGGTGAACGGCGGGTGGGGGGTTGGGGTGAGCAGGGCGTGACAGGGGGGGTTGGGGTGAGCATGGGGTGAACGGAGGGGGGGTTGGGGTGAGCATGGGGTGAACGGGGGGTGGGAGGTTGGGGTGAACGGGGGGGTGGGGGGTTGGGGTGAGCAGGGGGTGAACGGGGGGGGCGTTGGGGTGAGCAGGGGGTGAACGGGGGGGGTGTTGGGGTAAGCAGGGGGTGAACTGGGGGGGGTTGGGGTGAGCAGGGGGTGAACTGGGGTGGTTTGGAATGAGCAGGGGGTGAACGGGGTGGGGGGGTTGGGGTGAGCAGGGGGTGGGTGGGTACGGTGGTTGGGGTGAGCAGGGGGTGAAAGGGGGGGGTTGGGGTGAGCAGGGGGTGAAAGGGGGGGGTTGGGGTGAGCAGGTGGTGAAAGGGGGGGTTTTGGGGTGAGCAGGTGGTGAAAGGGGGGTTTTGGGGTGAGCAGGTGGTGAAAGGGGGGGTTTTGGGGTGAGCAGGTGGTGAAAGGGGGGGTTTTGGGTGAGCAGGTGGTGAAAGGGGGGGGTTTGGGTGAGCAGGGGGGGGTTTGGGGTGAGCGGGGGGGGGTGTTGGGGTGAGCAGGGGGTGAACGGGGGGGGGTTTGGGGTGAGCAGGGGGGGGTTGGGTGAGCAGGGGGTGAACGGGGGGGGGGTTTGGGGTGAGCAGGGGGTGAACGGGGGGGGGTTGTAGTGAGCAGGGGGTGAGCGGGGGGGGGGTTGTTGTGAGCAGGGGGTGAACGGGGGGGGTTGTTGTGAGCAGTGGCTGAATGGGGGGGGTTGGGGTGAACAGGGGGTGAACGGGGGGTGGGTTGGGGTGAGCAGGGTGGTGAACGGGGGGGTTGGGGTCAGCGGTGGGGTGGTA